>NC_068428.1:28944802-29062626 GCF_023373465.1 Oncorhynchus keta
CAGAGATGCAGACACACACACACACACAGCAGAGATGCAGACACACACACACACAGAGCAGAGATGCAGACACACACACACACAGAGCAGAGATGAGACACACACACACAGAGCAGAGATGCAGACACACACACACACACACAGAGCAGAGATGCAGACACACACACACACACACACACAGAGCAGAGATGCAGACACACACACACACACACACACACAGAGCAGAGATGCAGACACACACACACACACACACAGAGCAGAGATGCAGACACACACACACACACACACAGAGCAGAGATGCAGACACACACACACACACACACACAGAGCAGAGATGCAGACACACACACACACACACACACAGAGCAGAGATGCAGACACACACACACACACACACACACACACACACAGAGCAGAGATGCAGACACACACACACACACACAGAGCAGAGATGCAGACGCACACACACACACACAGAGCAGAGATGCAGACACACACACACACACACACAGAGATGCAGACACACACACACACACACAGAGCAGAGATGCAGACACACACACACACACACACACACACACACACACACACACACACACACACACACACACACAGAGCAGAGATGCAGACACACACACACACACAGAGCAGAGATGCAGACACACACACACACACACAGAGCAGAGATGCAGACACACACACACACAGAGCAGAGATGCAGACACACACACACACACACACACACACACACACACACACACACACACACACACACACACAGAGCAGAGATGCAGACACACACACACACACACACAGAGCAGAGATGCACGCACACACACACACACACAGAGCAGAGATGCAGACACACACACACACACACACACACACACACACACACACACACACACACACACACACACACACACACACACACACACACACACACACACAGAGAGCAGAGATGCAGACACACACACACACAGAGAGCAGAGATGCAGACACACACACACACAGAGCAGAGATGCAGACACACACACACACACACACAGAGCAGAGATGCAGACACACACACACACACAGAGCAGAGATGCAGACACACACACACACACACACACACACACACACACACACACACACACACACAGAGCAGAGATGCACACACACACACACACACAGAGCAGAGATGCAGACACACACACACACACACACACACACACAGAGCAGAGATGCAGACACACACACACACACACACAGAGCAGAGATGCAGACACACACACACACACACAGAGCAGAGATGCAGACGCACACACACACACACAGAGCAGAGATGCAGACACACACACACACACACACACACACACACAGATGCAGACACACACACACAGAGCAGAGATGCAGACACACACACACACACACACGCAGAGATGCAGACACACACACACACAGAGAGCAGAGATGCAGACACACACACACACACAGAGCAGAGATGCAGACACACACACACACACAGAGCAGACACACACACACACAGATGCAGACACACACACACACACACACAGAGCAGAGATGCAGACACACACACACACACAGAGCAGAGATGCAGACACACACACACACACACACACACACACAGCAGAGATGCACGACACACACACACACAGAGCAGAGATGCAGACACACACACACACACACAGCAGAGATGCAGACACACACACACACAGAGAGAGATGCACACACACACACACACACACAGAGAGATGCAGACACACACACACACACACAGAGCAGAGATGCAGACACACACACACACACACACACACACACACACACACACACACACACAGAGCAGAGATGCAGACACACACACACACACACACAGAGCAGAGATGCAGACACACACACACACACACACACAGAGCAGACTGAGATGCAGACACACACACACAGACACACACACACGAGCAGAGATGCAGACACACACACACACACACACACACACACACACACACACACACACACACAGTAGACACTGAGCAGACACACACACACACACACACACAGAGCAGAGATGACACACACACACACACACGCACACACGCACACACACACACAGTGACACAGAGATGCAGACACACACACACAGACACAGAGATGCAGACACACACACACACATACTGTATACTGAGTGATGCAGACACACATTACACACAGCAGTGTTTTCACACATACTGGGAGGACACACACATATGGTATACTGTATGAGAGTGACACACATACTGTATACTGAGTGACACACACATACTGTATACTGAGTGACACACACATACTGTACACTGAGTGACACACACATACTGTATACTGAGTGACACACACATACTGTACACTAGTGACACACACATACTGTATACTGAGTGACACACACATACTGTATACTGAGTGACACACACATACTGTATACTGAGTGACAGTGAGTGACACACACATACTGTATACTGAGTGACACACACATACTGTATACTGAGTGACACACACATACTGTATACTGAGTGACACACACATACTGTATACTGAGTGACACACACATACTGTATACTGAGTGACACACACACACACACACTGTATACTGAGTGACACACACACACTGAGCAGACACACACACATACTGTATACTGAGTGACACACACATACTGTAAACTGAGTGACACACACATACTGTATACTGAGTGACACACACATACTGTATACTGAGTGACACACACATACTGTATACTGAGTGACACACACATACTGTATACTGAGTGACACACACATACTGTATACTGAGTGACACACACATACTGTATACTGAGTGACACACACATACTGTATACTGAGAGTGACACACACATACTGTATACTGAGTGACACACACATACTGTATACTGAGTGACACACACATACTGTATACTGAGACACACACATACTGACACACACATACATACTGACACACACATACTGTATACTGAGTGACACACACATACTGTATACTGAGTGACACACACATACTGTATACTGAGTGACACACACATACTGTATACTGAGTGACACACACATACTGTATACTGAGTGACACACACATACTGTATACTGAGTGACACACATACTGTAAACTGAGTGACACACACATACTGTATACTGAGTGACACACACATACTGTAAACTGAGTGACACACACATACTGTATAGCTGAGAGATGCAGACACACACATACTGTACAGAGCAGAGATGAGACACACACATACACACACATACACATACTGAGTGACACACACATACTGTATACTGAGTGACACACACACACACACACACACAGAGCAGAGATGCAGACACAAACTGAGGACACACACACAGAGCAGAGATACAGACACACACACACACACACACACACACACACACACACACACACACACACACACACACAGACACACACACACACACACACACACACACAGAGCAGAGATGCAGACACACACACACACACAGAGCAGAGATACACACACACACACACACACAGACACAGAGATGCAGACACACACATACTGTATGCAGACACACACACACACACACACACACACACACACACACACACACACACACAGAGCAGAGATGCAGACACACACACACACACACAGAGCAGAGATGCAGACACATACTGTATACTGAGTGACACACACATACTGAGTGATACTGAGAGTGACACACACATACTGTAAACTGAGTGACACACACACATACTGTATACTGAGTGACACACATACTGTATACTGAGTGACACACACATACTGTATACTGAGTGACACACACATACTGTATACTGAGTGACACACACATACTGTATACTGAGTGACACACATACTGTATACTGAGTGACACACACATACTGTATACTGAGTGACACACACATACTGTATACTGAGTGACATACTGTATACTGAGTGACACACATACTGTATACTGAGTGACACACATACTGTATACTGAGTGACACACACATACTATACTGAGTGACACACACATACCGTACTGAGTGACACACACATACTGTATACTGAGTGACACACACATACTGTATACTGAGTGACACACATACTGTATACTGAGTGACACACACATACTGTATACTGAGTACACACACATACTGTATACTGAGTGACACACATACTGTATACTGAGTGACACACACATACTGTATACTGAGTGACACACACATACTGTATAACTGAGTGACACACACATACTGTAAACTGAGTGACACACACATACTGTATACTGAGTGACACACACATACTGTACTGAGTGACACACATACTGTATACTGAGTGACACACATACTGTAAACTGAGTGACACACACATACTGTATACTGAGTGACACACACATACTGTATACTGAGTGACACACATACTGTATACTGAGTGACACACACATACTGTACACAGACACATACTGTATACTGAGTGACACACACATATGCAGACACACACACACGCACAGAGCAGAGATGCAGACATAGAGATGCAGACACACACACACACAGAGAGCAGAGATGAGTGCAGACACACACATACTGATGACACACACATACTGTATACTGAGTGACACACACATACTGTACACTGAGTGACACACACATACTGTATACTGAGTGACACACACATACTGTATACTGAGTGACACACACATACTGTATACTGAGTGACACACATACTGTATACTGAGTGACACACACATACATACTGAGTGACACACACATACTGTATACTGAGTGACACACACATACTGTATACTGAGTGACACACACATACTGTATACTGAGTGACACACACATACTGTATACTGAGTGACACACACATACTGACACAGTGACACACACATACTGTATACTGAGTGACACACACATACTGTATACTGAGTGACACACACATACTGTATACTGAGTGACACACACATACTGTATACTGAGTGACACACACATACTGTACACTGAGTGACACACATACATACTGAGTGACACACACATACTGTATACTGAGTGACACACACATACTGTATACTGAGTGACACACACATACTGTAAACTGAGTGACACACACATGATACTGAGTGACACACATACTGTAAACTGAGTGACACACACATACTGAGTGACACACATACTGAGTGACACACACATACTGTAAACTGAGTGACACACATACTGTAAACTGAGTGACACACACATACTGTAAACTGTGACACACACATACTGAGTGACACACATATGCTGTATACTGAGTGACACACATATACTGTAAACTTAGTGACACACACATACTGTATACTGAGTGACACACACATACTGTATACTGAGTGACACACACATACTGTATACTGAGTGACACACACACACACAGTAGCAGAGATGCACACACACACACACAGAGCAGAGATGCAGACACACACACACACACACACACACACACACACACACACACACACACACAGAGATGCACACACACACACACACACAGAGCAGAGATGCAGACACACACATACTGCTGAGACGCACACATACTGTATACTGAGTGACACACAGAGCAGAGATGCTGAGACACACACATACTGTACACTGAGTGACACAGATGCAGATAAACTGAGTGACACACACATACTGTATACTGAGTGACACACACATACTGTATACTGAGTGACACACATACTGTATACTGTATACACACTGTATACTGAGTGACACACACATACTGTATACTGAGTGACACACACATACTGTATACTGAGTGACACACACATACTGTATACTGAGTGACACACACATACTGTATACTGAGTGACACACACATACTGTATACTGAGTGACACACACATACTGTACACTGAGTGACACACACATACTGTATACTGAGTGACACACACATACTATACTGAGTGACACACACATACTGTATACTGAGTGACACACACATACTGTATACTGAGTGACACACACATACTGTATACTGAGTGACACACACATACTGAGTGACACACACATACTGTATACTGAGTGACACACATACTGTATACTGAGTGACACACATATACTGTATACTGAGTGACACACACATACTGTATACTGAGTGACACACACATACTGTATACTGAGTGACACACATATACTGAGTGACACACATACTGTATACTGAGTGACACACACATACTGTATACTGAGTGACACACACATACTGTATACTGAGTGACACACACATACTGTAAACTGAGTGACACACACATACTGTAAACTGTGCAGACACACACACACACACACACACACACACACACACACACACACACACACACACACACACACACACACACACACACAGAGCAGAGATGCAGACACACACACACACACAGTAAACTGAGTGACACACACATACACACACACACACTGTATACTGAGACACACACACACACACACAGAGCAGAGATGCAGACACACACATACTGAGTGACACACACATACTGTATACTGAGTGACACACACATACTGTATACAGAGTGACACACACATACTGTATACTGAGTGACACACACATACTGTATACTGAGTGACACACACATACTGTAAACTGAGTGACACACACATACTGTATACTGAGTGACACACACATACTGTATACTGAGTGACACACACATACTGTATACTGAGTGACACACACATACTGTATACACACACATATGCTGTATACTGAGTGACACACACATACTGTATACTGAGTGACACACACATACTGTATACTGAGTGACACACACATACTGTATACTGAGTGACACACACATACTGTATACTGAGTGACACACACATACTGTATACTGAGTGACACACACATACTGTATACTGAGTGACACACACATACTGTATACTGAGTGACACACACATACATACTGAGTGACACACACATACTGTAAACTGAGTGACACACACATACTGTATACTGAGTGACACACACATACTGTATACTGAGTGACACACACATACTGTATACTGAGTGACACACACATACTGTATACTGAGTGACACACACATACTGTAAACTGAGTGACACACACATACTGTATACTGGAGTGACACACATATACTGAGTGACACACACATACTGTATACTGAGTGACACACACATACTGAGTGACACACACATACTGTATACTGTGACACACATACTGTAAACTGAGTGACACACACATACTGTAAACTGAGTGACACACACATACTGTAAACTGAGTGACACACACATACTGAGTGACACACTGTACATGACTGTAAACTGAGTGACACACACATACTGTATACTGAGTGACACACACATACTGTATACTGAGTGACACACACATACTGTATACTGAGTGACACACACATACTGTATACTGAGTGACACACACATACTGTATACTGAGTGACACACACATACTGTACACTGACACACACACACACACACACACTGAGTGACACACACATGCTGTACACTGACACACACACACATACAGTGACACACAGACTGAGATGAGTGACACACACATACTGTATACTGAGTGACACACACATACTGTATACTGAGTGACACACACATACTACTGTATACTGAGTGACACACACATACTGTATACTGAGTGACACACACATACTGTATACTGAGTGACACACACATACTGTGATACTGAGTGACACACACATACTGTATACTGAGTGACACACACATACTGTATACTGAGTGACACACACATACTGTATACTGAGGACACACACATACTGTATACTGAGTGACACACACATACTGTATACTGAGTGACACACACATACTGTATACTGAGTGACACACACATACATACTGAGTGACACACACATACTGATACTGACACACACATACTGTATACTGAGTGACACACACATACTGTATACTGAGTGACACACACATACTGTATACTGAGTGACACACACATACTGTATACTGAGTGACACACACATACTGTATACTGAGTGACACACACATACTGTATACTGAGTGACACACACATACTGTATACTGAGTGACACACACATACTGTATACTGAGTGACACACACACATACTGTATACTGAGTGACACACACATACTGTATACTGCAGTGACACACACATACTGTATACTGACACACACACACACAGAGTGACACACACATACTGTACACAGACTGAGGTGACACACATACTGTATACTGAGTGACACACACATACTGTATACTGAGTATACTGAGTGACACACACATACTGTATACTGAGTGACACACACATACTGTATACTGAGTGACACACACATACTGTATACTGAGTGACACACACATACTGTAAACTGAGTGACACACACATACTGTATACTGAGTGACACACACATACTGTATACTGACACACACATACTGTATACTGAGTGACACACATACTGTATACTGAGTGACACACACATACTGTATACTGAGTGACACACACATACTGTACACATACTGTAGTGACACACACATACTGTATACTGAGTGACACACATACTGCTGTATACTGAGTGACACACACATACTGTATACTGAGTGACACACACATACTGTATACTGAGTGACACACACATACTGTATACTGAGTGACACACACATACTGTAAACTGAGTGACACACACATACTGTATACTGAGTGACACACACATACTGAGTGACACACATACTGATACTGAGTGACACACACATACTGTATACTGAGTGACACACACATACTGTATACTGAGTGACACACACATACTGTATACTGAGTGACACACACATACTGTATACTGAGTGACACACACATACTGTATACTGAGTGACACACACATACTGTATACTGAGTGACACACACATACTGTATACTGAGTGACACACACATACTGTATACTGAGTGACACACACATACTGTATACTGAGTGACACACATACTGTATACTGAGTGACACACACATACTGTATACGAGTGACACACATACTGTATACTGAGTGACACACACATACTGTATACTGAGTGACACACACATACTGTAAACTGAGTGACACACACATACTGTATACTGAGTGACACACACACTGTATACTGAGTGACACACACATACTGTAAACTGAGTGACACACACATACTGTATGCTGTACTGAGTGACACACACATACTGTATACTGAGTGACACACACTGTATACTGAGTGACACACACATACTGATACTGAGTGACACACACATACTGAGTGACACACACATACTGTATACTGAGTGACACACACATACTGTATACTGAGTGACACACACATACTGTACTGAGTGACACACACATACTGTATACTGAGTGACACACACATACTGTAAACTGAGTGACACACACATACTGTACACTGAGGACACATACTGATACTGAGTGACACACATACTGTGAGTGACACACACATACTGTATACTGAGTGACACACACATACTGTATACTGAGTGACACACACATACTGTATACTGAGTGACACACACACATACTGTATACTGAGTGACACACACATACTGTATACTGAGTGACACACACATACTGAGTGACACACACATACTGTAAACTGAGTGACACACACATACTGTAACTGAGTGACACACACATACTGTATACTGAGTGACACACACATACTGTACACGCATACTGAGTGACACACACATACTGTATACTGAGTGACACACACATACTGTATACTGAGTGACACACACATACTGTATACTGAGTGACACACATACTGTATACTGAGTGACACACACACATACTGAGTGACACACACATACTGTATACTGAGTGACACACACATACTGTAAACTGAGTGACACACACACTGTATACTGAGTGACACACACATATACTGAGTGACACACACATACTGTACACGCACATACTGAGTGACACACACATACTGTATACTGAGTGACACACACATACTGTATACTGAGTGACACACACATACTGTATACTGAGTGACACACACATACTGTATACTGAGTGACACACACATACTGAGTATACTGAGTGACACACACATACTGTAAACTGAGTGACACACACATACTGTATACTGAGTGACACACACATGCTGTATACTGAGTGACACACACATACTGTATACTGAGTGACACACACATACTGTATACTGAGTGACACACACATACTGTATACTGAGTGACACACACATACTGTATACTGAGTGACACACACATACTGTATACTGAGTGACACACACATACTGTATACTGAGTGACACACACATACTGTAAACTGAGTGACACACACATACTGTATACTGAGTGACACACACATACTGTATACTGAGTGACACACACATACTGTATACTGAGTGACACACACATACTGTATACTGAGTGACACACACATACTGTATACTGAGTGACACACACATACTGAGTGACACACACATACTGTAAACTGAGTGACACACACATACTGAGTGACACACACATACTGTATACTGAGTGACACACACATACTGTATACTGAGTGACACACACATACTGTATACTGAGTGACACACACATACTGTATACTGAGTGACACACACATACTGTATACTGAGTGACACACACATACTGTATACTGAGTGACACACACATACTGTAAACTGAGTGACACACACATACTGTATACTGAGTGACACACACATACTGTATACTGAGTGACACACACACACTGTATACTGAGTGACACACACATACTGTATACTGAGTGACACACACATACTGTATACTGAGTGACACACACATACTGTATACTGAGAGGACACACATACTGATACACTGAGTGACACACACACTGTATACTGAGTGACACACACATACTGTATACTGAGTGACACACATACTGTAGTGACACACATACATACTGTATACTGAGTGACACACACATACTGTATACTGAGTGACACACACATACTGTAAACTGAGTGACACACATACTGTATACTGAGTGACACACACACACTGTATACTGAGTGACACACACATACTGTATACTGAGTGACACACACATACTGTATACTGAGTGACACACACATACTGTATACTGAGTGACACACACATACTGTATACTGAGTGACACACACATACTGTATACTGAGTGACACACACATACTGTATACTGAGTGACACACACATACTGTATACTGAGTGACACACACATGCTGTATACTGAGTGACACACACATACTGTAAACTGAGTGACACACACATACTGTAACTGAGTGACACACACATACTGTATACTGAGTGACACACACATACTGTAAACTGAGTGACACACACATACTGTACACACACATACTGTATACTGAGTGACACACACATACTGTATACTGAGTGACACACACATACTGTATACTGAGTGACACACACATACTGTATACTGAGTGACACACACATACTGTATACTGAGTGACACACACATACTGTATACTGAGTGACACACATACTGTACTGAGTGACACACACATACTGTATACTGAGTGACACACACATACTGTAAACTGAGTGACACACACATACTGTAAACTGAGTGACACACACATACTGTATACTGAGTGACACACACATACTGTATACTGAGTGACACACACATACTGTATACTGAGTGACACACACATACTGTATACTGAGTGACACACACATACTGTATACTGAGTGACACACACATACTGTATACTGAGTGACACACACATACTGTATACTGAGTGACACACACATACTGTAAACTGAGTGACACACACATACTGTATACTGAGTGACACACACATACTGTATACTGAGTGACACACACATACTGTATACTGAGTGACACACACATACTGTATACTGAGTGACACACACATACTGTATACTGAGGGACACACACATACTGTATACTGAGTGACACACACATACTGTATACACACACATGAGTGACACACACATACTGTATACTGAGTGACACACACATACTGTATACTGAGTGACACACACATACTGTATACTGAGTGACACACACATACTGTATACTGAGTGACACACACATACTGTATACTGAGTGACACACACATACTGTATACTGAGTGACACACACATACTGTATACTGAGTGACACACACATACTGTATACTGAGTGACACACACATACTGTAAACTGAGTGACACACACATACTGTATACTGAGTGACACACACATACTGTAGAGTGACACACACATACTGAGTGACACACACACACTGAGTGACACACACACACACACACATACTGTACACTGACACACACACATACTGTATACTGAGTGACACACACATACACACTGAGTGACACACACATACTGTATACTGACACACACACATACTGTAAACTGAGTGACACACACACATACTGAGTGACACACACATACTGTATACAGAGACTGAGTGACACACACACACACACAGACAGAGAGGACACACACATATGAGTGACACACATAAACTGAGTGACACACACATACTGTATACTGAGTGACACACACATGCTGTATACTGAGTGACACACACATACTGTAAACTGAGTGACACACACATACTGTAAACTGAGTGACACACACATACTGTATACTGAGTGACACACACATACTGTAAACTGAGTGACACACACATACTGTATACTGAGTGACACACACATACTGTAAACTGAGTGACACACACATACTGTATACTGAGTGACACACACATACTGTATACTGAGTGACACACACATACTGTATACTGAGTGACACACACATACTGTATACTGAGTGACACACACATACTGTAAACTGAGTGACACACACATACTGTATACTGAGTACTGTATACTGAGTGACACACATACTGTATACTGAGTGACACACACATACTGTAAACTGAGTGACACACATACTGTATACTGAGTGACACACACATACTGTATACTGAGTGACACACACATACTGTATACTGAGAGTGACACACACATACTGAGTATACTGAGTGACACACACATGCTGTATACTGAGTGACACACACATACTGTAAACTGAGTGACACACACAAACTGTATACTGAGTGACACACACATACTGTATACTGAGTGACACACACATACTGTATACTGAGTGACACACACATGCTGTATACTGAGTGACACACACATACTGTATACTGACATACTGTATACTGAGTGACACACACATGCTGTATACTGAGTGACACACACATACATACTGTATACTGAGTGACACACACATGCTGTATACTGAGTGACACACACATACTGTGACACACACTGAGTGACACACACAAACTGTATACTGAGTGACACACACATACTGTGATACTGAGTGACACACACAAACTGTATACTGAGTGACACACACATACTGTATACTGAGTGACACACACATACTGTATACTGAGTGACACACACATGCTGTATACTGAGTGACACACACAGACATACTGTATACTGAGTGACACACACATGCTGTATACTGAGTGACACACTGGCAACAGAGCAGTGTAATTAGAGGAAGAGGAGGAGGTTGTTTACTAAAGCAGAGGTTACCATGGACTCCTTCCTACAACAGTGACACACACACACACACACACACACACACACACACACACACACACACAAACATTCACCCACACACCAATTTACACGATGCATTCCCCAGCATTGGATCCACCCCCATGCAAATTAGCCTGTCTCTGTGTTTATGTCTGTGTGCCTGTGTGCGTGACAGTGGTTACTAGTGGTGGTAGGTAGAAACAAGGTGGGTCGAGAGATGACGGAATGGAGTTATGTAAATGCTGAGCAATCAACATTTATACCGTACTCCTTACCAATATTCTATTCACAAAATACAATGAAGACCATGCTGTGCACCAGGAGTGTTGGATAAAGTGTTACAAAACAGGTCCTTGTGATAGTAACCCCAGATCAGACCTGACTCCCTCCCTGCACACTAATGGTGCTACTAATTAGACTGTAGAGGGGCACTGTGTGTGTGTGTGTGTGTGTGTGTGTGTGTGTGTTATTAGACAGAGAGCCCCTGACCTCATTAACAGGCAGCCTTCCACCAGTTATTTAACCTTTATTCAACTAGGCAAGTCAGATAAGAACAAATTCTTATTTACAATGACTGCCTACCAGGGAACAGTGCCTTGTTCAGGGGCAGAACGACAGAGTTTTACCTTGTCAGCTCGGGGATTCAATCCAGCAACCTTTCGGTTACTAGTCCAACGCTCTAACCTCTAGGCTACCTGCCGCCGCATCTGCTCTATTCCTTTTATACTGGAGAACATCTCTCTAACAATCTATTCTCTATTGTTCTTTCTCTCTCTCTCTCTGCCTCTCTCTCTGCCTCTCTCTCTCTCTCTGAATCTCTCTCTGCCTCTCTCTCTCTCTGAATCTCTCTCTCTGAATCTCTCTCTGCCTCTCTCTCTGAATCTCTCTCTGCCTCTCTCTCTCTGAATCTCTCTCTGCCTCTCTCTCTCTCTCTGAATCTCTCTCTGCCTCTCTCTCTCTCTGAATCTCTCTCTCTCTCTCTGAATCTCTCTCTCTGAATCTCTCTCTGCCTCTCTCTGAATCTCTCTGCCTCTCTCTCTCTCTGCCTCTCTCTCTCTCTCTATCTCTCTCTCTCTCTGAATCTCTCTCTGAATCTCTCTCTCTGAATCTCTCTCTGCCTCTCTCTCTGCCTCTCTCTCTCTCTCTCTCTCTCTCTGAATCTCTCTCTGCCTCTCTCTCTCTCTCTGAATCTCTCTCTCTGAATCTCTCTCTGCCTCTCTCATTCTCTCTCTTTCTGAATCTTTCTCTGCCTCTCTCTCTGCCTCTCTCCCTGCCTCTCTCTGAAGCTCTCTCTGCCTCTCTCTCTGCCTCTCTCTGAAGCTCTCTCTGCCTCTCTCGTTCTCTCTCTCTCTCTGAATCTCTCTCTGCTTCTCTCATTCTCTCTCTTTCTGAATATTTCTCTGCCTCTCTCTCTGCCTCTCTCTCTGCCTCTCTCTGCCTCTCTCTGAAGCTCTCTCTGCCTCTCTCTGCCTCTCTCAATTTAATTCAAGGGGCTTTATTGGCATGGGAAACATGTTAACAATGCCAAAGCAAGTGAAGTAGATAATATACAAAAGTGAAATAAACAATAAACATTGCACTCACACTCTCTCTGCCTCTCTCTGCCTCTCTCTCTGCCTATCCTCTCTCGCTCTGCCTTTCTCTCTGCTTCTCTCTCTCTACTGCTCTCTGCTTCTCTCTCTCTGCCTTTCTCTCTGCTTCTCTCTCTCTGCCGCTCTCTGCCTCTCTCTGCCTCTCTCTCTGCTTCTCTCTCTCTGCCTCTCTCTCTGCTTCTCTCTCTCTGCTTCTCTCTCTCTGCTTCTCTCTGCCTCTCTCTGAATCTCTCTCTCTGCTTTCTCTGCCTCTCTCTGCTTCTCTCTGCCTCTCTCTGCTTCTCTCTGCCTCTCTCTCTGCTTCTCTCTCTGCCTCTCTCTCTCTGCCTCTCTCTCTGCTCTCTGCTCTCTCTGCCTCTCTCTGCTTCTCTCTGCTTCTCTCTCTCTGCCTCTCTCTGAATCTCTCTCTGCCTCTCTCTCTGCTTTCTCTCTGCTCTCTCTCTGCCTCTCTGCCTCTCTCTCTCTGCTTCTCTCTCTGCTCTCTCTCTGCTTCTCTCTCTCTGCCTTTCTCTCTGCCTCTCTGCTTCTCTGCTTCTCTCTCTCTGCCTTCTCTCTGCCTCTCTCTCTCTCTCTGAATGCTCTCTGCTTTCTCATTCTCTCTCTGCCTTTCTCTCTGCTTCTCTCTGCTCTCTCTCTGCCTCTCTCTCTGCCTCTCTCTCTGCTTCTCTCTCTGCCTCTCTCTGCCTCTCTCTGCCTCTCTCTCTGCCTCTCTCTGCCTCTCTCTGCCTCTCTGCTGCCTAAACTTGCACTCTCTCTCTGCTTCTCTCTGCCTCTCTCTGCCTATCTCTCTCTGCCTATCCTGCCTCTCTCTGCTCTCTCTGCCTCTCTCTGCTGCTCTCTGCTTCTCTCTCTGCCTCTCTGCTCTCTGCTTCTCTCTGCCTCTCTCTGCTTCTCTCTCTCTGCCTCTCTCTCTGCCTTTCTCTCTGCCTCTCTCTCTGCCTTTCCTGCTTCTCTGCTCTCTCTCTCTACTGCCTCTCTCTGCTTCTCTCTCTCTCTGCTCTGCCTTTCTCTCTGCTTCTCTCTCTCTGCTCTCTCTCTCTCTGCTTCTCTCTCTCTGCCTCTCTCTCTGCTCTCTCTGCTCTCTCTGCTTTCTCTCTGCTTCTCTCTCTCTCTGCTTCTGCTTCTCTGCCTTTCTCTCTGCTTCTCTCTCTCTGCCTCTCTCTGCTTCTCTCTCTCTGCTGCTCTCTGCTTCTCTCTCTCTGCCGCTCTCTGCTTCTCTCTCTCTGCCTCTCTCTGCTTCTCTCTCTCTGCCTTTCTCTCTGCTTCTCTCTCTCTGCCTTTCTCTCTGCTTCTCTCTCTCTCCTCTCTCTGCTTCTCTCTCTCTGCCTCTCTCTGCTTCTCTCTCTCTGCCTCTCTCTGCTTCTCTCTCTCTGCCTCTCTCTGCTTCTCTCTCTGCCTCTCTCTCTGCTTCTCTCTCTCTGCCTTTCTCTCTGCTTCTCTCTCTCTCTGCTCTCTGCTTCTCTCTCTCTGCCTTTCTCTCTGCTTCTCTCTCTCTGCCTCTCTCTGCTTCTCTCTCTCTGCTTCTCTCTGCTTCTCTCTCTGCCTTTCTCTGCTTCTTCTCTGCTCTCTGCCTCTCTCTGCTTCTCTCTCTGCCTCTCTCTGCTTCTCTCTCTCTGCCTTCTCTCTGCTTCTCTCTCTCTGCTTCTCTCTCTGCTTCTCTGCTCTGCCTTTCTCTGCTGCTTCTCTCTCTCTGCCTTTCTCTCTGCTTCTCTCTCTCTGCCTTTCTCTCTGCTTCTCTCTCTCTGCCTTTCTCTCTGCTTCTCTCTCTCTGCCTCTCTCTGCTTCTCTCTGCTCTCCTTTCTCTCTGCCTTCTCTCTCTCTGCCTTTCTCTCTGCTTTCTCTCTCTGCCTTTCTCTCTGCTTCTCTCTCTGCCTTTCTCTCTGCTTCTCTCTGCTTCTCTCTGCCTCTCTCTCTGCCTCTCTCTCTGCCTCTCTCTCTGCCTCTCTCTCTCTGCCTCTCTCTGCTTCTCTCTGCCTCTCTGCTTCTCTCGCTCTGCTTCTCTCTCTCTGCCTCTCTCTGCTTCTCTCTGCCTTTCTCTCTGCTTCTCTCTCTCTGCCTATCCTCTCTCTCTCTGCCTTTCTCTCTGCTTCTCTCTCTCTGCCTCTCTCTGCCTCTCTCTCTGCCTTTCTCTCTGCTTCTCTCTCTCTGCCTATCCTCTCTCTCTCTGCCTTTCTCTCTGCTTCTCTCTCTCTGCCTCTCTCTGCCTCTCTCTGCTTCTCTCTGCTTCTCTCTCTCTCTGCCTATCCTCTCTCTCTCTCTGCCTTTCTCTCTGCTTCTCTCTCTCTGCCTCTCTCTGCCTCTCTCTCTGCCTTTCTCTCTGCTTCTCTCTCTCTGCCTATCCTCTCTCACTCTGCCTTTCTCTCTGCTTCTCTCTCTCTGCCTCTCTCTGCCTCTCTCTTTGCCTTTCCTCTCTCTCTTTGCCTTTCCTCTCTCTCTTTGCCTTTCTCTCTGCTTCTCTCTCTCTGCCTCTGCTTCTCCCTCTCTGCCTCTCTCTCTCTCCTCTCTCTCCATCTGCATTCTCTATATGACTTGTTAAGCATACTATTGTAAATGTGTGTAGTGCTCTCCACAGAGAGGGTTGTGGCATTGTGTCCAGGTCTATCTATTTCATTATGACTAGAATGGAGCTATAATGAATTGTTCTTACCCTGTCTGAGGAGTCTTACTGCACTCATAGTGATGGCCTGAACATTAGAAAGTCGTGCTGCGATGCCCTGCCACTATCAGAGGCCTAGATTGTGGGCTAAGAATGTACTGTATAATGTACCACTACATACTGTTCAGTTCACATAGCCTAATGTAGACCCTGCAGACACACACGTACAAACACACACATACGCACACACATACTCACATATGCATATACACACACACACGCACACACACACGCACGCACACACACACGCACACACACACACACACACACACTCACATACACACTCACGTACACGCATATACACGCACATACACGCACAGCACATACACACATACACCATTCACAGCTCCTAAGCACTTCTACATACTATGTATCAGTATGACATCTAGACGAGGTGTGTGTGTGTGTGTGTGCAAGCAAAACATTTTAGCGGCCCCCATCGTGACAACGAAAAGAAAAAAATGTACGTTTGAAAGTTAATTTCCTGCAATTCTACACATTTTGTAATGTGAATATTTAGCCATTTTTTAACTCATTTCATGCAATTCTACACATTTTGTAATGGGGCAGAGGGAATATTTTGCCATTTTTTAACTCATTTCATGCAATTATACCCATTTTGCCGGGGCAGAGAGAAAAATGTTCAGTTTTGCAGCAAAGTTTCTGCAATTCTACACAATTTGCAATAGGGTGGAGGCAAATGTTTGCAGTTTTTAATATGGTAACGGATGATCAATTTGAAAATAAAAGAGAGCCGCACTCTCTAGGAGCTCAGATGCAAAAATTGAACCACCAACGTTTCGACAGCCAAGCTGTCCGCATCCAGATATATCAATAACTGACGACCACGGTCGTAATGGGGTAGACCACCATGTTTACTACAAGTTTAGATAGCTGGCCACTAGACTAACTTATGGAAAGGTGACCATCGCTCTCTCCCAGAAGCTTGGCTGGTGTGTAAAACCCGCAATTTCAGACAAACAAAAGGTGCAATGGGGCCGCACTAAAAAAGATGCTGCATAAAACTTACTTCATTATTCTCATCATTTGTAGTTGTTTGTATTTTACCCCCTCGATCTCGTCTCATCACTGCAACTCCCCAACGGGCTCGGGAGAGGCGAAGGTGGAGTCATGCGTCCTCCGAAACATGAGCCGTCTAACCGCGCTCCTTAACACCCGCCAGCTTAACCCGGTAGCCAGCAGCACCACTGTGTCGGAGGAAACACCGTTCAACGGTCATCCGGGGTCAGCCCACAGGTACCCGGCCCGCCACAAGGAGTCGCTAGAGCGCGGTGAGCCAAGTAAAGCCCCCCTGGCCAAACCCTCCCCTAACCTGGACAACGCTGGGCCAATTGTGTGCCGTCCTATGGGACTCCCGAACACAGCCGGTTGTGGCACAGCCCGGGATATGAACCCGGGACCGTAGTATTATTATTTTTAGTTTATTTTTGTATTATTTTTGCTGTCATGGGCTAATTGAGTGAGTGCTGATGCACAACCACATGTATTCTATTATTCTAACTCGCAACAGTAAGTTGAGACCCCGACTGAGTTCCCCCCCCCCAAAAAGATAATTACAATAAAACTGTTTGTTTTGTTGGTCTGCAGGCCTACAAAATGGGGCTCCATGCCGCCAATTGCCCAACCTGTGATGTACACCATTGTATTGGCGACACCATGATGTACATTACATCCATGATGCTAGATTAGAACACTACACAGCACCATTCACATGCCCCAAAGCCTTACCCCAGCCTCTCACCATATACAGTAAGCTCATACTACACCATACAGTGCAATACGTGTGTCTGAGTAGTCTTTTCAACAGTTGTGCCTAGGAAGCATTGTTAATAGTAAGAAAGCAAATCAAATCAAATTGTATTTGTCACATACACATGGTTAGCAGATGTTAGTGCGAGTGTAGCGAAATGCTTGTGCTTCTAGTTCCGACAATGCAGTAATAACCAACAAGTAATCTAGCTAACAATTCCAAAACTACTACCTTATAGACACAAGTGTAAGGGGATAAAGAATATGTACATAAAGATATATGAATGAGTGATGGTACAGAGGCTGATGTCAAAGTATCAGCTCTCTCGCCCCATCTCTCGCCCCATCTCTCGCCCCATCTCTTGCCCCATCTCGCCTAGTTTCCTTTCCTCGTCTGAGTCGTCTCCTCTCTGCTCAATGATCACTGATCTGATCTGTCAGTGGAACTAATATGATTCTTGTATTTCTCCTGACCTGGAAAAAATATGTCTCAGGTTAGACCTATAGGCTACAGACTTTTCCTGATCAGGTCATGTGACCAGGAAATACTCTTAACCCTTGTAATACAGAAAGGAGAGAAGGTAATGAAGGGATGAGAGTATTGAGAGACGGACTAACATCCTTATTACATCAGCTCTTACCCCATCAGTCACTCCTTCCCTGCCCTCTTCACCCCATCACTCCTCCACAGTCTATCTTTAGAAGAGCAATATTCAATATGGTGGCCTACTGACCCCTCCATGACCTTCTCAGAACCCCAGCTGGAGGGTGACGTACGGGGCGGGATATTCCCAGAACCATGCTCCAATAAGAACACAGCGCTTGTATAAGGTCCCTTCAGAGCCGGCCTTACTGCGGGAGGATGGAAGGACTTGAGAAATGTGTGTGTCCCTCTCTCTCCGTCAGTGTTTGAGTAGGAACCAATAGTCCCAGCAGGACGTTGCTGTCAGAACACGTCCTAATGTGACACATTCTGAGATGGAGATTGTCATTATCTGGAGACATGGGCTACTTCTCTCCTTTCTTGACAGACAGACAGAGAGACAGACAGACAGATTTCAGTCAAGGCGGGTAGTTTTATTGCTGTAACCCACAGCTCTATATTTCACTACTGAAGTCTGCAGGTATTTTTCTGTCTGTCTGTCTGTCTGTCTGTCTGTCTGTCTGTCTGTCTGTCTGTCTGTCTGTCTGTCTGTCTGTCTGTCTGTCTGTCTGTCTGTCTCTGTCTGTCTGTCTGTCTGTCTGTCTGTCTGTCTGTCTGTCTGTCTGTCTGTCTGTCTGTCTGTCTGTCTGTCTGTCTGTCTGTCTGTCTGTCTGTCTGTCTGTCTGTCTGTCTGTCTGTCTGTCTGTCTGTCTGTCTGTCTGTCTGTCTGTCTGTCTGTCTGTCTGTCTGTCTGTCTGTCTGTCTGTCTGTCTGTCTGTCTGTCTGTCTGTCTCTGTCTGTCTGTCTGTCTGTCTGTCTGTCTGTCTGTCTGTCTGTCTGTCTGTCTGTCTGTCTGTCTGTCTGTCTGTCTGTCTGTCTGTCTGTCTGTCTGTCTGTCTGTCTGTCTGTCTGTCTGTCTGTCTGTCTGTCTGTCTGTCTGTCTGTCTGTCTGTCTGTCTGTCTGTCTGTCTGTCTGTCTGTCTGTCTGTCTGTCTGTCTGTCTGTCTGTCTGTCTGTCTGTCTGTCTGTCTGTCTGTCTGTCTGTCTGTCTGTCTGTCTGTCTGTCTGTCTGTCTGTCTGTCTGTCTGTCTGTCTGTCTGTCTGTCTGTCTGTCTGTCTGTCTGTCTGTCTGTCTGTCTGTCTGTCTGTCTGTCTGTCTGTCTGTCTGTCTGTCTGTCTGTCTGTCTGTCTGTCTGTCTGTCTGTCTGTCTGTCTGTCTGTCTGTCTGTCTGTCTGTCTGTCTGTCTGTCTGTCTGTCTGTCTGTCTGTCTGTCTGTCTGTCTGTCTGTCTGTCTGTCTGTCTGTCTGTCTGTCTGTCTGTCTGTCTGTCTGTCTGTCTGTCTGTCTGTCTGTCTGTCTGTCTGTCTGTCTGTCTGTCTGTCTGTCTGTCTGTCTGTCTGTCTGTCTGTCTGTCTGTCTGTCTGTCTGTCTGTCTGTCTGTCTGTCTGTCTGTCTGTCTGTCTGTCTGTCTGAAGTGTGAGGGAGCTAGAGAATGAAGGTGAGTGTATGTGCGTTTGCGTGTTGAGCTCACGTGTTGTGCATCCACGTGTCTGCCGTTAGTCTCTTATTCCAGCCGACACTGGTTTCCCACGTAGATGTGATTGATTTTAAAGCTGTGTCATGCCTGACTGATAATGTAAATCTCCCTCTAGCTACCAGTGTGTGTGTGTTGGGATTGACATTACCAACCTTTTATCTGCAAGACTGATCAACAGGAATCTCTGCTGCCTGCCTGACACTTCACCCCTCTGATGATGTTACCTGGAATAACACTGGCTGGGCCTAAAAATAAACTCACTGTTGTGATTGTGCCTGATGGAGAGACTTCTCTGTTTGTAGAGAGATTGATGGAGAGACTTCTCTGTCTGTAGAGAGATTGATGGAGAGACTTCTCTGTCTGTAGTGAGATTGATGGAGAGACTTCTCTGTCTGTAGTGAGATTGATGGAGAGACTTCTCTGTCTGTAGTGAGATTGATGGAGAGAGTTCTCTGTCTGTAGTGAGATTGATGGAGAGAGTTCTCTGTCTGTAGAGAGATTGATGGAGAGAGTTCTCTGTCTGTAGAGAGATTGATGGAGAGAGTTCTCTTTCTGTAGAGAGATTGATGGAGAGACTTCTCTGTCTGTAGTGAGATTGATGGAGAGACTTCTCTGTCTGTAGTGAGATTGATGGAGAGAGTTGTCTGTCTGTAGAGAGATTGATGGAGAGAGTTCTCTGTCTAGTGAGATTGATGGAGAGAGTTCTCTGTCTGTAGAGAGATTGATGGAGAGACTTCTCTGTCTGTAGTGAGATTGATGGAGAGACTTCTCTGTCTGTAGTGAGATTGATGGAGAGACTTCTCTGTCTGTAGTGAGATTGATGGAGAGAGTTCTCTGTCTGTAGTGAGATTGATGGAGAGAGTTGTCTGTCTGTAGAGAGATTGATGGAGAGAGTTCTCTGTCTGTAGAGAGATTGATGGAGAGAGTTCTCTGTCTGTAGAGAGATTGATGGAGAGAGTTCTCTTTCTGTAGAGAGATTGATGGAGAGACTTCTCTGTCTGTAGTGAGATTGATGGAGAGACTTCTCTGTCTGTAGTGAGATTGATGGAGAGAGTTGTCTGTCTGTAGAGAGATTGATGGAGAGAGTTCTCTGTCTGTAGAGAGATTGATGGAGAGAGTTCTCTGTCTGTAGAGAGATTGATGGAGAGAGTTCTCTGTCTGTAGAGAGATTGATGGAGAGAGTTGTCTGTCTGTAGTGAGATTGATGGAGAGAGTTGTCTGTCTGTAGTGAGATTGATGGAGAGAGTTGTCTGTCTGTAGAGAGATTGATGGAGAGAGTTCTCTGTCTGTAGAGAGATTGATGGAGAGAGTTCTCTTTCTGTAGAGAGATTGATGGAGAGATGTCCTGTGAAATGAGAGGAGGAGGATGGAACACGAGTTCTAACATGTTTAAGTTGGTGACTTGGCTTAGTCCATTTGATATAACAGTCTAAATGCTGTCAGAGTTATCACAAAAACAGGGAGCTGATTTTCAATGCCATCTTTTCATAAAGACAAGAGTCTTTCCATGACACTGATCCCCCCCTTCTCACACTCTCTCTCTAATCCCTCTTTCTCCCCCTCTCTCTCACCACCCCCATGGTTTAGTACCATGTTCCCACCAAAACACTCACTGTCTAACATAAATATCAGCCTATACATGACATGCCTAGATTGCCTGGCGGCTCAACAAACTGCTCTCCAACTAGAGAGGCCTGTGAAAGCCACTCTACTGAGTGGTACTGCTTGACGTGCCACACAGAGCTGTTTTGACGGGCTGTGGAGGAGGCCTGTGACTGGCCTGAGAGTGGCAGAGAGGAGAGATGAAGAGCAGAGGGGAAGAGAGGTGAAGTCAATTGCATACTGTTAAGGTAGAGATGCCCATTGAATAGGAAACAATTAACTCTGGGATGCACTCTCTTCCTCTCTCTCTACCCCTGTCTCTCTCGCTCTCCCTCTGCTAATCGGCAGATGCAGCGCTAGCTGTGTGATTTTCCAGCTCATTTCCAGCAGTCATTCCTGGTTAGGGAACATTTATGACCTTGCAGCTTGTTATTAAAAGTAGATTCTGCAGAAAGGCAGAGGGAGAGGTATGATTAAAATGTTCAGATGCAGTAATGAGTATTTCAGGATGTGTGAACTTAATCTCACTTCAGTGTTTTTCCCCTGGAGGCATTAGAGCCCTCCTCAATAATGAGATGTGTTATTACTGTAACTACTCTCTCTCTCTCCATACAGACCGTGGTCCAGTGCCCTCCACTGTGCTGCCTCCTCCCAGTTCAGAGCCCTTCCGTCTGTCCGGTAAGAACTATACTATAGATATAACTATGATATGCTATGCTGTCCTATCATATATTATACTATACCACTACTGTACTTGCTCCTACTATTATTCACTTGTCAGTTATTACTACAGCTATACTCTACACACTACTACTCACTCAGAGCCTAAGTTGTTCACTGTACCCTGCAATCACACCTGCAACCTCTGTACATGTGACTATTTAATACTCTGAATCTATTATTACTCCACTACTTAGTCACTACACTACTGCAACTGTACCCACTTACTACTCCAACTGTAGTATAGTGTTTTGAGATTAGAAATAAACAGGAGATGTTTCATGTAAACTTCCATTGTGCTACCAAGAGTTGTTTGTGAACATCTGCAGAAATCCAGAGGTCAGATAAACACTCAGTATTTGGTGAAAGGAGAGAAAGACATTGAAGAAGGGAGGAAATCAAACATGAGGCCCACTGGTGGAAAATCGTTCATTTTGCGTTTGATGCCCAGATATGGAAAAGGAGGAGGGACATCATCTTCATATATCACTTGATTTATATTAGTCAAATGAGATAAGAAGGAACATTGATTTATTAAACATCCATTCCCTTTGCTCTTTAAATTACGCTAATGTGATAGCAACATGAGAGAATATGGAACATACAAGCATATAATTACCTATGCCAGCGGTTACCAAACTTTTCAGTTTTTCTTTTGAGGACCACCATTTGTGGAGTCACAATTTTTTTAACATGAAATATGTTGGCTGTCAAATTTAGTCAATTTTAGCAGTGAATGTATTGAATGAAAGGCCTTGTACTAGAAAACGACCGAAAATCGTCCAGGCTGATATATCAGGCCGATATTGGCCTTTTCTAGTCTATCGACTATCTCCCTTCTCTATCGGCTTTGCTGATAGTCCCTCTACATAGCAAAACTGCTGCAATGCCAGCCGCCACTTACCGCCTGAGCTACAAGCACTGCACAATGCAGAGGAATGTCTTGCTGGGAAAATCAACATCATTACCTAGCAGCAAGTTAGCTCATTCTTCAACAGAAAGGTGCAGTATTGAGAAACAGATGAATTGACACAGTTACCAAAATCAAACTCCAGTTGCAAATATCAGTTTAGTTTAATTCACTAATAATAAGACGTTGTGTCGTCGTGCCCGGACATGCAATAAGCTAGCTAGCTAAGCAGATAGCTCTGTGGCCTTTTAGCAAATATTATGATAATTAACCCTTTCATCTGTGGTGTTAGCTAGCAATATTAGCTACTCTGCTAGCTAGCTGGCTAGATAAACATGGTGCTAAGATATGATATAGGAGCTAATAGCCAACATAGCTAGCTAACATTAGCTGGTTATTATTTTTAACATTAACCATTTTTGGCAATGAGCCATCTGACTTGCGGTGTAACAACAGAGTTTCTGTAAGGTTAGCTATTTACTGGTGTGGCTGCAGTAAATTGACAGGTGATAGTCGAATTACAGTTGAAGTTGAAGTCGGAAGTTTACATACACATTAGCCAACTACATTTAAACTCAGTTTTTCACAATTCCTGACATTTAATCCTAGTACAAATTCCCTGTTTTAGGTCAGTTAGGATCACCACTTAATTTTAAGAATGTGAAAGGTCAGAATAATAGTAAAGAGAATGCTTTATTTCCGCTTTTATTTCACATTCCCAGTGGGTCAGAAGTTTACATACACTCAATTAGTATTTGGTAGCATTGCCTTTAAATTATTTAAATTGGGTCTAACGTTTCAGGTAGCCTTCCACAAACTTCCCTCAATAAGTTGGGTGAATTTTGGCCCATTCCTCCTGACAGAGCTGGTGTAACTGAGTCAGGTTTGTAGGCCTCCATGATCGCACACACTTTTTCAGTTCTGCCCACAAATGTTCTATAGGATTGAGGACAGGGCTTTGTGATGGCACTCCAATACCTTGACTTTGTTGTCCTTAAGACATTTTGCCACAACTTTGGAAGTATGCTTGAGGTCCATTTGGAAGACCCATTTGTGACCAAGCTTTAACTTTCTGACCGATGTCTTGAGATGTGCACCAGTCCCTCCCGCAGCAAAGCACCCCCACAACATGATGCTGCCATCCCCGTGCTTCACGGTTGGGATGGTGTTCTTCGGCTTGCAAGATTCCCCTTTTTCCTCCAAACATAACGATGGTCATTATGGCCAAACAGTTCTATTTCTGTTTCATCAGACCAGAAGACATTTCTCCAAAAAGTAAGATCTTTGTCCCTATGTGCAGTTGCAAACCGTAGTCTGGCTTTTTTATGGCGGTTTTGGAGCAGTGGCTTCTTCCTTGCCTAGCGGCCTTTCAGGTTATGTCGATATAGGACTCGTTTTACTGTGGATATAGATACTTTTGTACCTGTTTCCTCCAACATCTTCACAAGGTCCTTTGCTGTTGTTCTGATTGTATTGCACTTTTCACACCAAAGTACGTTAATCTCTAGGAGACAGAACTCGTCTCCTTCCTGAGTGGTATGATGGCTACGTCGTCCTATGGTGTTTATACTTGTGTACTATTGTTTGTACAGAAGAAGGTGGTACCTTCAGGCATTTGGGAATTGCTCCCAAGGATGAACCAGACTTGTGGAGGTCTACAATTTTTTTTCTGAGGTCTTGGCTGATTTCTTTTCCCATGACGTCAAGCAAAGAGGCACTGAGTGTGAAGGTAGGCCTTGAAATACATCCACAGGTACACCTCCAATTGACTCAAATGATGTCAATTAGCTTATCAGAAGCTTCTAAAGCCATGACATAATTTTGGGGAATTTTCCAAGCTGTTTAAAGGCACAGTCAACTTAGTGTATGTAAACTTCTGACCCACTGGAATTGTGATACAGTGAATTATAAGTGAAATAATCTGTCTGTAAACAATTGTTGGAAAAATTACTTGTGTAATGCACAAAGTAGATGTCCTAACCGACTTGCCAAAACTATAGTTTGTTAACAAGAAATGTGTGGAGTGGTTGAAAAACGAGTTTTAATAACTCCAACCTGAGTGTATGTAAACTTACGACTTCAACTGTAGATGATTGTCAAAAATGGGAAAGATGGAAGTGTTTTAAAATGCGTAATAAAGGTTAGCAATAGGTTTAGCAACCTAAGAATGATCATGTAAGTTTGTGGACCAAGAATTCTTCAGATCAGCCTTTCTGAAATCTTCCCGTAGTTTGAGAAGTGAGAACGCACACATTTGTTCAGACAGAACGTGCATTGTCATTTCATATTTTCCTTGTTAGATATTATGCACATGTATGGCATTGGAGCAAATGTTATTGCCATTGAGCTAGTTCTCATAGTAGCAGTAGTGTAAATAGCAGCAAGTCATATGAGCGATGGAGAGAGATGTGAGGAGATGTGATAGGGAGTGGATTTCTTAAACAAATACCTAACGATGCTATAATGTTAGTAAGAGAAGATAAGTTAAATAAGAAGGTGGTGAAATGCAAACTGTGCAAGATGGAATTAACCTACAGTGGCAGTACAGGTGCTGTGCTTAACCATCTGAAAGGGAGGCACCTATGCTTGGGCGGTATATCCTGTATATACCGTATACCGGGATATTTGGAAAAAGACACTGGATGGTTTTTCAATACCGTTAATAACTATTTATTTGAGTATTTGTAGCTATTTTTGAAGTAAATACCAGCTGTCAAATTGTGCAATAAGTTAGGAGATAAAGAACATTGTGTTCTTCATTTAATCTGTCACATTATGTAGTTTATGGTAGTCCCCAGTCACGTGTCACGTGGTGTTTGTTTACAAGCACATAACGACATGAAACCGGAGCCTTGTGAGACACTGTAGCAAGAGCCAGGTAATCTAATTACAGTATGGAATTCACAACTAAATGCTGTGGCGGCAGGGTAGCCTAGTGGTTAGAGTGGTGGAATTGGAACCGAAAGGTGGCAAGTTCAAATCCCCAACCTGACAAGGTACAAATCTGTCGTTCTGTACCTGAACAGGCAGTTAACCGACTAGGCTTTCATTGAAAATAAGATTTTTTTCTTGACCTACTTGCCTAGTTAAATAAATGTAAAATATCTTATAACTATTAAGTTCGCTGTCTAAAATATGCTAAATGCTCTGCAGTTGTGCATTTATAGGCTAGTTAGCTATCTAGCTAAGTGTTTAGCTTCTTTCAAAATCAAGCATTCGCTTGGTAACAGCAGAATCCCCTCCTGTATCAAGAGCCTTGCTGGCTAATATTCATGTTGCTCGTGCAGCAAACTTTGAGTAGCATTTTTGAGTTACTTGTATATTTGTATTGTTTAGGTCAGAAACGGTACAGAATACAATACACTCATTAGCATTTAGTTAGCGTTGTCTATGAGGATTCCTCATTACTTGTTAGCATTTTGTTAGCATTTTGTTATTAGTACTTTTTAAAGAAATACATGCAGTCAACTTGTGCACTAGGTAATAGATAATGCAGATTGCGTTCTTCATTTCCCCAATTTAATTGAATAATTTTTCATTGAGGCTTTTCATTATGAGGCTTTTTCATTGAGGCTTTTCATTATGAAGCTTACCGGGTTTGAGCCAGTCATATGTTTGTTTACAAAGAAGCACAATGAGTACAATGGGAGCTTTGTGAGGTGAGTCCCTCCTGCAGCACAACTTAAGTGAGGTGATGAAGTTATACTTGTTCGAAATTCACTTCTGTTTGCCAGCAAAAACAGTATCTTATAACTATTAAGTTAACTAAGATGTTCCAAATAAATTCTCTCCTGCTGGGTTTTGCTAACTTGCTAATGTTACAGTGGTTGCTTCACTAAAAGTTTTGCGATTGTGCTGTGGCACTTAGAGGTAATTTGTGGTTTAGTACGGTACCCTGCGTCACCACTTTATTGCTCCAGACCACCACAAGGGGGAGTTAGAGCACTGATTATGTTTTTGGGTCCTCTAACTGACAATGAATGGGGTACATAAACCTGAATAGAGACTGATAATTGTGAACGACTTCAGTATTACTTAATACTAGGATTATAGGATTATTTTTCTCTTACCTTAGTACTGTAGCCCACTCCCGACCGGGCATGTTAGTTTTTCTTGGAATAGAAACAACATAAAATGAATTAAGCAAGTACCAGTCAAATGTTTGGACACACCTACTCATTCCAGGGTTTTGCTTTATTTTTACTATTACCTTGTAGAATAATAGTGAAGACATCGCATCTATGACATAACACACATGTAATCAGTTAAGAACAAATTCTTATATACAAGGACAGCCTAATCCTTCCTCCCCGTTGGGGAGTTGAACACCAGTCTCCCGCGTGCCTGCATTCTCTAGAACAGCCACTATTGAAGGTGTTACGTAGAGTGGAACAGGGACACCCAAGAGCGGATGAGGAGACTGGGATGAAGTAACCAAGGTATTTATTGAAACACAAGGGGAAGATGGAGTGCAGGCCAGGGGAAGCTCGGGCGCAGGCCAGGGGAAGCTCGGGCGGGTTGCAGGAAACCAGGTGCTGAGGCTTGAGCGAGAGGGGTTGGGACAGTGTAAGCATGCATCCAAGGGAGCAGTAGAGTGAGGAATCCAGGGCAGAGTAGCAGGATGACGAGATGTGGGACTGGAGACAGGGACCAGAGTCAGAGCGGGCAGAACTGTAGCGGAGAGGAAAACTGTCAGGCAAAGAAAACAGGAACAACGGGATAACAGGCTCTAGATAGTAACAAACGGCTAGAAACGTAGACTGACTGAGCAGAGATTATGATCTGGCAGTGTGGAATTGCCAGGACATGAGTATTTGTAGAGGTATTGATTATGGAACAGGTTACAGCTGGTGGGGATCTGCTCTGACTCCAGCACACCTGTTTCCGCCCACACAATCACACACACAGAGAGAGGGAGAGAGCACTGGGGGAGTGGCGGCAGGTCAAGGAGACACATGATGAGCAGTAGAGGGCGTGGCAGGAGCAGATGTAACAGAAGGCTATCAAATGCTTCTCAAAGATGCCCTCTGGTGGTCAAGCTAGTACTAACTAGCATTAATGGTAAAAGTGGTTCACACTTAAATAACGTGCCATAGAATTCTGCGGCACCATGCAAGCTGCGTCGCAGTATGCTGCAACTTTTAAAGGACCAACCACTGTAGCTAAGTGGCTAAAGTTAGCTTCCAAGATCAAGCTTCTTGGTAACAGCAGCAGAGACAATACCCTCCTTGATTAATATCCCTGCTGCCTAATATTTGTTGTGTGCGTTCTGCAAACAGTGTTTTGAGATGCATAACTCTTACATAACTTTTGAGCTGGGTTGTCTGTCCTAGTAGTAAATTAGCATTTACTTGTTAGCATTCTGATAAGTGATGTTTTTGGGGCTTTTTTATACCTTTGAATTTTTTTAAATGTGCCCCTTGTATGCACTACCGGTAATACCGTGTATCCCGGGATGGCACAGGCACAGTATGGAAATCTGGATAGGGCCCAACTCTAGAGGGACCCTGAGACCCAAGTCACTGCTGGCAGGCCCCCAACAACAGACAGACCGGATCTTCACACGAATGCAGTGCGATAAGGGACGGAGTGAGAAAATCACAGTGCTGATTACAGCCATGATTGTAGTTGATATGCAGCCATTATCAATGGTAGAGGATTTTGGCTTCTATGCCCCAATGGCATATCTAGAACCCGACTACAAGATGCCATGTCGGAAAACCGTGACGGCTCGGATTGACAAATTGTAGAATGATTGTTCTGCAGGTACGAAGCGCAAGCTCTCAAACACCCCAACAAAAGATTGTTGGACGTCTAGGAACACCAACACGCTGTCATACATTACTGCAACGAGCCATCACATTGATGAGACATGTACTGACCACTTAGAGCATGCAGGAGAGGCACACATCAGAGAACCTAAAAACAGCTGTAACTGTCATCATTGCTGAGAGGGTGGGGTACAGCAGGAAGGTGGGTAGTGATGACTGGCTGTCTGCTAGCGGTCATACGCAGGACTATCTGCATTGGGAATTCACTCGTCATTTTATGAGTTTTTCTTGTCGTTCAAATATATATATATATATATTTTTTACATTTGTCACATTCCGAGTGTGTGTGTGTGTATGTGTGTAGAAACTCCCTAGTGTGACAAGGGTCTCTATTAATACACTGGGATCCCAGTCGGTCTGAACACTGCTACCAGGAGACCAACTCGTTGTGTGAGACGGACTCAGCCAATCAGTCCCTTCGGGTGGATGCGGTGGCTGCAGGGAGAGCTATTACAGGCCAACAGGTTACTATGGAGACCAGTGGCGTCATAGAGGAGCAACGTCTGTAGACGAGGCTTGTTTGTCAAGAAAGGTTTTTATCTCTGTTCCCTCCATTTCATTGTCCTCTCTCTTTATCTCTGTCTTTATCTCTGTCTTTTATCTCTGTCTTTTATCTCTCTCTCCGCATGTCTACCGCTCTATTATCCCTCTCTTTATATATGTCTCTTTTTATCTCTACTGTTTGCTCTCTCTTCTGTGAGACAAAATGTAAAAACAATACCTAGAAATGTAATAATAAAGGTTTTTTATTCAGGCAGTGTTTGCTGAAGTGGAGCTCACATTTGTATTAACATGTAGGTCATGTTTGTCATTCCGGTAGTTCTTATCAAATACAGTGTAGGTAATGGTGATCAGTATGGTAGCATTTAGCTGACATTAGTAAAAGACGCTTATAGTAATGGTGCTTAAATTCCACTCACATTTAGCCACCAGTGGATCACCATTGATCACATACCACTAGGTTATCTGCCGAGAAATCTAGGATCTGATCTATATAACAACTACTTTAGTTAGTTATGTGTATAACTACCATTTGATCTGTCTACAACGTAATAAACCCACACAACACAGACACTAACCAGAAGCTTCGCTCGGGGTCAGTCTCCCCCTGTGGACAGCCCTCATTCTGGGGAAGCATTTAACCCCAGCCCCCTGTCCCTATCTCCTCCTCTCCCCTTGCCTCACCCCTGTCCCCCCCTCTTCGTCTGTCTCGCCTTATGTCCATGTTTTAGTTCAGAAGTTGTAAAATATGCTGTATTCACCTGGCTGGTAAGGATCAGCAAGGCACAAATGTCCTCTTTTATACCTACTTATTTGGACAGGGAGAATTCTGAAGTTTTGTGGAGTTTTCTCTGGAGCGAGAGAGCTCCCTCTCTCTCTCTCTCTCTCAATTCTGTCTCGCTGTATTTCAAACAGACACACCTACACATTCTCTCTCTCTCTCTCTCTCTCTCTCTCTCTCTCTCTCAATTCTCTTTCGCTGTATTTCAAACAGACACACCTACACATCCTCCCTCTCTCTCTCTCTCTCTCTCTCAATTCTCTCTCGCTGTCTTTCAAACAGACACACCTACACACCCTCTCTCTCTCTCTCTCTCTCAATTCTGTCTCGCTGTATTTCAAACAGACACACCTACACATCCTCTCTCTCTCTCTGAGGGGGTCATGTTGAAACTGGAAGCAAAGGGGGAGAGAGAGAGAGAGAGAGGGAAGGGAGAGGGAGAGAAAAGGAATGGGACAGACCTGCAGCAGTCTGTAGCACATCTGTCTGTCCAATAGCGTAGACCACTAATGACTTTGTCCATGGGGCAGCAGGGTAAGTATATCTAGGGGATAATGAAGTTCTCAGTTGGAATCCAGGCTGGACCCAGCCTTCACTGTTTCTACTGGGGCTGGGAGGTCAATTGCCCAGTGTGTGTGTGTGTGTGTGTGTGTGTGTGTGTGTGTGTGTGTGTGTGTGTGTGTGTGTGTGTGTGTGTGTGTGTGTGTGTGTGTGTGTGTGTGTGTGTGTGTGTGTGTGTGTGTGTGTGTGTGTGTGTGTGTGTGTGTGTGTGTGTGTGTGTGTGTGTGTGCATCTCTGCTCTGTGCGTGTGTCTGCATCTCTGCTCTGTGCGTGTGTCTGCATCTCTGCTCTGTGCGTGTGTCTCTGCTCTGTGCGTGTGTCTGCATCTCTGCTCTGTGCGTGTGTCTGCATCTCTGCTCTGTGTGTGTGTGTGTCACTCAGTATACGTCTTGTGTCTTGTTTGTCACTGCGTGTGTGTCACTTGTTCTGTGGGATTTTGACCATGTTTGGGTAGGCCTGGTTGAGGAGAACCCAGCGATGAGAGTGTGTGTGTACCGGCATGAGCTGAACTCTAGCCCTCCTTATCTGGTCTAAATGAAAGACAGAACGTTTCCGCTACATGACACACACACACAGCTCAGAATGATGCAACATTGTACACAGGGTAACATGGAAACAAAGTTACATCTAAACAAAGTTACATCTAAACAAAGTTACATCTAAACAAAGTTACATTATACCATGGTAACAACATTCTAACAATAGGCCAACTACGTATTTTCATAATTCAGACTACATATCCCATGATGCTTCCCACTGTCCCTCTATAATATGAAGACCACTGGGGAGTGAAGCTCCCAAATGGAGACATCCTCTCATGCAGTTGTGTTTGCATCTCTATTCATTTACATTTTAGTAATTTAGCAGACGCATTTCTCCAACTAGAGCAACTAGGGTTAAGTGCCTTTCCAGCGACCTTTCGGTTACTGGCCCAACGCTCTTAACCACCAGGCTACCTGCCATCCACTCTGGACTGTTACTCTAGTCCAGTGCTTCTCAATTATTTTCTGTTACGTCCCCCCTAGGAAGAAGTAAACAAGTACACCTCTGCATAACATGGTATCCTTATTAACATTAACATTTAAAAAAAGAAAAAGGAAAGAAATATAGATCAACTTACAACAAAGAATAACTTTATTAACATTGTTTTTTAGTCTGTAACAGAAAATACTTAAAGTGCATCAATTTTCCTGAAATTAAAAGGAAAATTCAAACTTATTTAAACTGTAAATTTTTCTTGACCATTTGATACTGAAAAATATAATTAAATATAATCAATAAATAATAATACATTCAAATTGATCAGCAACATTAACTCAGGAGCACAATATATGAAACACTTTGACCTATAAAACAAAAATGAATAAAACAATTTGTGCTGATTTAAAAAAAAATCAAAATGAGGAAGTCAGGATTAATGGCTACAATGAGCACGTTTTGCAGAGCACAGCTTTTCGAAGCATGATACTGCAACTCTCAGCTCCTGCTCAATGTTTAGCTGGGACCTGTACTTGGTCTTCAGTTCTACAACAGCAGAGAAGCCAGTCTCACAAAGATAAGATGTTGCAAAAGGAAGAAGAATGCCCATGGCCCTCTGCCCTAAGAGTGGATACTGCCTCTCTACACTCAGCCAGAATTCACTCAGTGTCTGTGATGTGAACCTCTGTCTCAATGTGGAGTCAGACGTCATATCAATGAACTGGTCCTCCTCTGCAGAAACCACTTGGAGCTGGTGCATTGAACAGATCTCTCACCCAGTCATATTGGGAACTGGTCCTCCTCTGCAGAGCTGAAACCAGTTGGAGCTGGTGCATTGAAAGGATCTCTCACCCAGTCATATTGAGAACTGGTCCTCCTCTGCAGAGCTGAAACCAGTTGGAGCTGGTGCATTGAAAGGATCTCTCACCCAGTCATATTGGAAACTGTTTTCAGGGAAGTACTTTTTAAAGAATCCCATCAGTGATGAAATATGCTCCTTAATATATGGAATCACTGAGGTGGCATCATAGTCAGTAGTGTCTCGAATGAATCAGTATTTCCTTCATCAAGTCGCCTGCCCCACATTGCAAGCTTTCGAGTGAAAGAGCTGATCTTGTCTGTGACCTGAAGGAGGTGTTTATCTTTCCCTTGAAGCTGTAGATGTAGTTCATTTAGCTTTCCAAATATGTCACTCAGGTAGGCCAGTTTTGCCAGGAAGTTCTCATCACTAAATTTTTCTGCGAGGTCATACTTGTGTTCCTGCTCCGAAAACATTCTTATCTGCTCTCTGAGCTCAAAAACTCGGGACAAGACTTTTCCTCGACAACCACCGTGCTTCACTGTGAAACCGCACAGCTTGATGTTCAGCTCCCATATCCTCACAGATAACAGAGAAGACTCTTGTTTTAGTGCTCTGGTCTTTATAAAATTGACTACACCTACAATGTCAGTCATAACCTCACTTCATTCAGAGGAAAGGTGCCTTGATGCCAGTGCTTCTCTGTGTATAACACAGTGTGTCCACTCAGCACTAGGTGAGGCCTTCTTGATGATTGCCCAAAGTCCTTTTCTCATCCCTGCCATGGTCTCTGCACAATCACTGCAAACACCAATGCAGTTCTCCCACTTTAGCCCATTCTCAGTCAGGAAGCAGTCCAGCATTTTGAATAGCTCTTCAGCTGTGGCTCTGTCTCTGACATATTTACAAAAAGTAGATCCTCACACAGGGAGTTTTTCATGTCAAAACGTACTTAAGCGATAAACTAACAGTCTTTGTTGCTCTCAGTTGCTTCATCTGTAAGGCAAAACGTTTGTCTTTGAGTTTATGTACCAGCTGTTCTTTAAGGTCGTTAGCAATGTCATTTATACGTCTGGCGACAGTATCATTGGACAGAGGGATGGTTTTTATTTTTGCAGCACTTGCGTCCTCCAGCATGACAGAGACCATGTCTAATGCTGCAGGCAGTATCAGCTCCTCTGCTATGGGGGTTTTTGCACTGAGCAATTTGGTACGCCACCTTATAGGATGCTAACAGTGCTCGCTGGTTTACTGAAGTAGCATTCACAAAGCGGGACGATTGTTGGCAATATTCGGCACGTTTTCGCTGAAAAAAACTCAAGCGGCTTATCAGTGTGATTGGGGTGTAATGTCTTTAAGTGACGCCTTCATTTATTTGGCTTCATGCTGTCCGCTGCCAACATTTTAGACACAGTAAACATACCGGTCTTTCCTCGTAGTCACAGTGAAGCCAAGCGCTACATACGCTTCATCATATCTCCTCTTCTCCCACCGTAGTCACAGTGAAGCCAAGTGCTACATACGCTTCATAATATCTCCTCTTCTCCCACCGTAGTCACAGTGAAGCCAAGTGCTACATACGCTTCATCATATCTCCTCTTCTCCCACCGTAGTCACAGTGAAGCCAAGCGCTACATACGCTTCCTCATATCTCCTCTTCTCCCACCGTAGTCACAGTGAAGCCAAGTGCTACATACGCTTCCTCATATCTCCTCTTCTCCCACCGTAGTCACAGTGAAGCCAAGTGCTACATACGCTTCCTCATATCTCCTCGTCTCCCACCATAGTCACAGTGAAGCCAAGCGCTACATACGCTTCATCATATCTCCTCTTCTCCCACCGTAGTCACAGTGAAGCCAAGTGCTACATACGCTTCCTCATATCTCCTCTTCTCCCACCGTAGTCACAGTGAAGCCAAGTGCTACATACGCTTCCTCATATCTCCTCTTCTCCCACTGTAGTCACAGTGAAGCCAAGTGCTACATACGCTTCATCATATCTCCTCTTCTCCCACCGTAGTCACAGTGAAGCCAAGCGCTACATACGCTTCATCATATCTCCTCGTCCTCCACCGTAGTCACAGTGAAGCCAAGCGCTACATACGCTTCATCATATCTCCTCTTCTCCCACCGTAGTCACAGTGAAGCCAAGTGCTACATACGCTTCATCATATCTCCTCTTCTCCCACCGTAGTCACAGTGAAGCCAAGCGCTACATACGCTTCATCATATCTCCTCTTCTCCCACCGTAGTCACAGTGAAGCCAAGTGCTACATACGCTTCATCATATCTCCTCTTCTCCCACCGTAGTCACAGTGAAGCCAAGTGCTACATACGCTTCATCATATCTCCTCTTCTCCCACCGTAGTCACAGTGAAGCCAAGTGCTACATACGCTTCATCATATCTCCTCTTCTCCCACCGTAGTCACAGTGAAGCCAAGCGCTACATACGCTTCATCATATCTCCTCTTCTCCCACCGTAGTCACAGTGAAGCCAAGTGCTACATACGCTTCCTCATATCTCCTCTTCTCCCACCGTAGTCACAGTGAAGCCAAGTGCTACATACGCTTCATCATATCTCCTCTTCTCCCACCGTAGTCACAGTGAAGCCAAGCGCTACATACGCTTCATCATATCTCCTCGTCCTCCACCGTAGTCACAGTGAAGCCAAGTGCTACATACGCTTCATCATATCTCCTCGTCTCCCACCATAGTCACAGTGAAGCCAAGTGCTACATACGCTTCCTCATATCTCCTCGTCTCCCACCATAGTCACAGTGAAGCCAAGTGCTACATACGCTTCATCATATCTCCTCTTCTCCCACCGTAGTCACAGTGAAACCAAGTGCTACATACGCTTCATCATATCTCCTCGTCCTCCACCGTAGTCACAGTGAAGCCAAGCACTACATACGCTTCCTCATATCTCCTCATCTCCCACCGTAGTCACAGTGAAGCCAAGTGCTACATACGCTTCATCATATCTCCTCTTCTCCCACCGTAGTCACAGTGAAGCCAAGTGCTACATACGCTTCATCATATCTCCTCGTCCTCCACCGTAGTCACAGTGAAGCCAAGTGCTACATACGCTTCATCATATCTCCTCTTCTCCCACCGTAGTCACAGTGAAGCCAAGTGCTACATACGCTTCATCATATCTCCTCATCTCCCACCGTAGTCACAGTGAAGCCAAGTGCTACATACGCTTCATCATATCTCCTCGTCCTCCACCGTAGTCACAGTGAAGCCAAGTGCTACATGCGCTTCCTCATATCTCCTCATCTCCCACCGTAGTCACAGTGAAGCCAAGCGCTACATACGCTTCATCATATCTCCTCGTCCTCCACCGTAGTCACAGTGAAGCCAAGTGCTACATACGCTTCATCATATCTCCTCATCTCCCACCGTAGTCACAGTGAAGCCAAGCGCTACATACGCTTCATCATATCTCCTCGTCCTCCACCGTAGTCACAGTGAAGCCAAGCGCTACATACGCTTCATCATATCTCCTCTTCTCCCACCGTAGTCACAGTGAAGCCAAGTGCTACATACGCTTCATCATATCTCCTCGTCCTCCACCGTAGTCACAGTGAAGCCAAGTGCTACATACGCTTCATCATATCTCCTCTTCTCCCACCGTAGTCACAGTGAAGCCAAGTGCTACATACGCTTCCTCATATCTCCTCTTCTCCCACCGTAGTCACAGTGAAGCCAAGCGCTACATACGCTTCATCATATCTCCTCGTCCTCCACCGTAGTCACAGTGAAGCCAAGTGCTACATACGCTCCACCGTAGTCATCATATCTCCTCTTCTCCCACCGTAGTCACAGTGAAGCCAAGTGCTACATACGCTCATCATATCTCCTCTTCTCCCACCGTAGTCACAGTGAAGCCAAGTGCTACATACGCTTCATCATATCTCCTCTTCTCCCACCGTAGTCACAGTGAAGCCAAGTGCTACATACGCTTCATCATATCTCCTCTTCTCCCACCGTAGTCACAGTGAAGCCAAGCGCTACATACGCTTCATCATATCTCCTCATCTCCCACCTTAGTCACAGTGAAGCCAAGTGCTACATACGCTTCCTCATATCTCCTCATCTCCCACCGTAGTCACAGTGAAGCCAAGTGCTACATACGCTTCATAATATCTCCTCTCTCCCACCGTAGTCACAGTGAAGCCAAGTGCTACATACGCTTCCTCATATCTCCTCGTCTCCCACCGTAGTCACAGTGAAGCCAAGTGCTACATACGCTTCATCATATCTCCTCTTCTCCCACCGTAGTCACAGTGAAGCCAAGTGCTACATACGCTTCATCATATCTCCTCGTCCTCCACCGTAGTCACAGTGAAGCCAAGTGCTACATACGCTTCATCATATCTCCTCGTCCTCCACCGTAGTCACAGTGAAGCCAAGCACTACATACGCTTCATCATATCTCCTCATCTCCCACCGTAGTCACAGTGAAGCCAAGTGCTACATACGCTTCATCATATCTCCTCTCGTCCTCCACCGTAGTCACAGTGAAGCCAAGCACTACATACGCTTCCTCATATCTCCTCTTCTCCCACCGTAGTCACAGTGAAGCCAAGCGCTACATACGCTTCATCATATCTCCTCGTCCTCCACCGTAGTCACAGTGAAGCCAAGTGCTACATACGCTTCCTCATATCTCCTCTTCTCCCACCATAGTCACAGTGAAGCCAAGCACTACATACGCTTCATCATATCTCCTCTTCTCCCACCATAGTCACAGTGAAGCCAAGTGCTACATACGCTTCATCATATCTCCTCTTCTCCCACCGTAGTCACAGTGAAGCCAAGTGCTACATACGCTTCATCATATCTCCTCGTCCTCCACCGTAGTCACAGTGAAGCCAAGCGCTACATACGCTTCCTCATATCTCCTCATCTCCCACCGTAGTCACAGTGAAGCCAAGCGCTACATACGCTTCCTCATATCTCCTCTTCTCCCACCGTAGTCACAGTGAAGCCAAGTGCTACATACGCTTCCTCATATCTCCTCTTCTCCCACCGTAGTCACAGTGAAGCCAAGTGCTACATACGCTTCCTCATATCTCCTCATCTCCCACCGTAGTCACAGTGAAGCCAAGCGCTACATACGCTTCATCATATCTCCTCTTCTCCCACCGTAGTCACAGTGAAGCCAAGTGCTACATACGCTTCATCATATCTCCTCTTCTCCCACCGTAGTCACAGTGAAGCCAAGTGCTACATACGCTTCATCATATCTCCTCTTCTCCACCGTAGTCACAGTGAAGCCAAGTGCTACATACGCTTCATAATATCTCCTCTACTCCCACCGTAGTCACAGTGAAGCCAAGTGCTACATACGCTTCATAATATCTCCTCTTCTCCCACCGTAGTCACAGTGAAGCCAAGTGCTACATACGCTTCATCATATCTCCTCGTCCTCCACCGTAGTCACAGTGAAGCCAAGTGCTACATACGCTTCATCATATCTCCTCGTCTCCCACCGTAGTCACAGTGAAGCCAAGCGCTACATACGCTTCATCATATCTCCTCTTCTCCCACCGTAGTCACAGTGAAGCCAAGTGCTACATACGCTTCATCATATCTCCTCGTCTCCCACCGTAGTCACAGTGAAGCCAAGTGCTACATACGCTTCATCATATCTCCTCTTCTCCCACCGTAGTCACAGTGAAGCCAAGCGCTACATACGCTTCATCATATCTCCTCTTCTCCCACCGTAGTCACAGTGAAGCCAAGCGCTACATACGCTTCATCATATCTCCTCGTCCTCCACCGTAGTCACAGTGAAGCCAAGCACTACATACGCTTCCTCATATCTCCTCATCTCCCACCGTAGTCACAGTGAAGCCAAGCGCTACATACGCTTCATCATATCTCCTCGTCCTCCACCGTAGTCACAGTGAAGCCAAGCACTACATACGCTTCCTCATATCTCCTCTTCTCCACCATAGTCACAGTGAAGCCAAGCGCTACATACGCTTCATCATATCTCCTCTTCTCCCACCATAGTCACAGTGAAGCCAAGTGCTACATACGCTTCATCATATCTCCTCTTCTCCACCGTAGTCACAGTGAAGCCAAGTGCTACATACGCTTCATCATATCTCCTCGTCCTCCACCGTAGTCACAGTGAAGCCAAGCACTACATACGCTTCCTCATATCTCCTCATCTCCCACCGTAGTCACAGTGAAGCCAAGCGCTACATACGCTTCATCATATCTCCTCTTCTCCCACCGTAGTCACAGTGAAGCCAAGTGCTACATACGCTTCACAGTCATATCTCCTCTTCTCCCACCGTAGTCACAGTGAAGCCAAGTGCTACATCTCCTCACGCTTGAAGCCTCATATCTCCTCTTCTCCCCACCGTAGTCACAGTGAAGCCAAGTGCTACATACGCTTCCTCATATCTCCTCATCTCCCACCGTAGTCACAGTGAAGCCAAGCGCTACATACGCTTCATCATATCTCCTCATCTCCCACCGTAGTCACAGTGAAGCCAAGTGCTACATACGCTTCATCATATCTCCTCTTCTCCCACCATAGTCACAGTGAAGCCAAGTGCTACATACGCTTCATCATATCTCCTCTTCTCCCACCGTAGTCACAGTGAAGCCAAGTGCTACATACGCTTCATAATATCTCCTCTTCTCCCACCGTAGTCACAGTGAAGCCAAGTGCTACATACGCTTCATAATATCTCCTCTTCTCCCACCGTAGTCACAGTGAAGCCAAGTGCTACATACGCTTCATCATATCTCCTCTCCTCGTCCTCCACCGTAGTCACAGTGAAGCCAAGTGCTACATACGCTTCATCATATCTCCTCTTCTCCCACCGTAGTCACAGTGAAGCCAAGCGCTACATACGCTTCATCATATCTCCTCGTCTCCCACCGTAGTCACAGTGAAGCCAAGCGCTACATACGCTTCATCATATCTCCTCGTATCCCACCGTAGTCACAGTGAAGCCAAGTGCTACATACGCTTCATCATATCTCCTCTTCTCCCACCGTAGTCACAGTGAAGCCAAGCGCTACATACGCTTCATCATATCTCCTCTTCTCCCACCGTAGTCACAGTGAAGCCAAGTGCTACATACGCTTCATCATATCTCCTCGTCTCCCCACGTAGTCACAGTGAAGCCAAGTGCTACATACGCTTCATCATATCTCCTCTTCTCCCACCGTAGTCACAGTGAAGCCAAGCGCTACATACGCTTCATCATATCTCCTCGTCTCCCACCGTAGTCACAGTGAAGCCAAGCTCTACATACACTTCATCATATCTCCTCGTCCTCCACCGTAGTCACAGTGAAGCCAAGCGCTACATACGCTTCATCATATCTCCTCTTCTCCCACCGTAGTCACAGTGAAGCCAAGCGCTACATACGCTTCATCATATCTCCTCGTCCTCCACCGTAGTCACAGTGAAGCCAAGCGCTACATACGCTTCATCATATCTCCTCGTCCTCCACCGTAGTCACAGTGAAGCCAAGTGCTACATACGCTTCCTCATATCTCCTCTTCTCCCACCGTAGTCACAGTGAAGCCAAGCGCTACATACGCTTCATCATATCTCCTCTTCTCCCACCGTAGTCACAGTGAAGCCAAGTGCTACATACGCTTCATCATATCTCCTCGTCCTCCACCGTAGTCACAGTGAAGCCAAGCGCTACATACGCTTCCTCATATCTCCTCATCTCCCACCGTAGTCACAGTGAAGCCAAGCGCTACATACGCTTCATCATATCTCCTCTTCTCCCACCGTAGTCACAGTGAAGCCAAGTGCTACATACGCTTCATCATATCTCCTCGTCTCCCACCGTAGTCACAGTGAAGCCAAGCTCTACATACGCTTCCTCATATCTCCTCGTATCCCACCGTAGTCACAGTGAAGCCAAGCGCTACATACGCTTCATCATATCTCCTCATCTCCCACCGTAGTCACAGTGAAGCCAAGTGCTACATACGCTTCATCATATCTCCTCGTCCTCCACCGTAGTCACAGTGAAGCCAAGCGCTACATACGCTTCATCATATCTCCTCGTCCTCCACCGTAGTCACAGTGAAGCCAAGTGCTACATACGCTTCATCATATCTCCTCGTCCTCCACCGTAGTCACAGTGAAGCCAAGTGCTACATACGCTTCATCATATCTCCTCTTCTCCCACCGTAGTCACAGTGAAGCCAAGCGCTACATACGCTTCATCATATCTCCTCGTCCTCCACCGTAGTCACAGTGAAGCCAAGCGCTACATACGCTTCATCATATCTCCTCGTCCTCCACCGTAGTCACAGTGAAGCCAAGTGCTACATACGCTTCATAATATCTCCTCTTCTCCCACCGTAGTCACAGTGAAGCCAAGTGCTACATACGCTTCATAATATCTCCTCTTCTCCCACCGTAGTCACAGTGAAGCCAAGTGCTACATACGCTGAAGCCATCATATCTCCTCGTCCTCCACCGTAGTCACAGTGAAGCCAAGCGCTACATACGCTTCATCATATCTCCTCGTCCTCCACCGTAGTCACAGTGAAGCCAAGTGCTACATACGCTTCCTCATATCTCCTCTTCTCCTTCTCCCCACCGTAGTCACAGTGAAGCCATCATATCTCCTCTTCGCTACATACGCTTCATCATATCTCCTCTTCTCCCACCGTAGTCACAGTGAAGCCAAGTGCTACATACGCTTCATCATATCTCCTCGTCCTCCACCGTAGTCACAGTGAAGCCAAGCTTCATCATATCTCCTCGCTCCCACCGTAGTCACATACGCTTCCTCATATCTCCTCATCTCCCACCGTAGTCACAGTGAAGCCAAGCGCTACATACGCTTCATCATATCTCCTCTTCTCCCACCGTAGTCACAGTGAAGCCAAGCGCTACATACGCTTCCTCATATCTCCTCATCTCCCACCGTAGTCACAGTGAAGCCAAGTGCTACATACGCTTCATCATATCTCCTCGTCTCCCACCGTAGTCACAGTGAAGCCAAGCTCTACATACGCTTCCTCATATCTCCTCGTCTCCCACCGTAGTCACAGTGAAGCCAAGCGCTACATACGCTTCATCATATCTCCTCTTCTCCCACCGTAGTCACAGTGAAGCCAAGCGCTACATACGCTTCATCATATCTCCTCTTCTCCCACCGTAGTCACAGTGAAGCCAAGCGCTACATACGCTTCATCATATCTCCTCATCTCCCACCATAGTCACAGTGAAGCCAAGTGCTACATACGCTTCATCATATCTCCTCTTCTCCCACCGTAGTCACAGTGAAGCCAAGCGCTACATACGCTTCATCATATCTCCTCTTCTCCCACCGTAGTCACAGTGAAGCCAAGCGCTACATACGCTTCATCATATCTCCTCTTCTCCCACCGTAGTCACAGTGAAGCCAAGTGCTACATACGCTTCATAATATCTCCTCTTCTCCCACCGTAGTCACAGTGAAGCCAAGTGCTACATACGCTTCATAATATCTCCTCTTCTCCCACCGTAGTCACAGTGAAGCCAAGTGCTACATACGCTTCATAATATCTCCTCTTCTCCCACCGTAGTCACAGTGAAGCCAAGCGCTACATACGCTTCATCATATCTCCTCGTCTCCCACCGTAGTCACAGTGAAGCCAAGCGCTTCATCATATCTCCTCTTCTACGCACAGTGAAGCCAAGCGCTACATCATATCTCCTCGTCTCCCACCGTAGTCACAGTGAAGCCAAGCGCTATACGCTTCATCATATCTCCTCTTCTCCCACCGTAGTCACAGTGAAGCCAAGTGCTACATACGCTTCATAATATCTCCTCTTCTCCCACCGTAGTCACAGTGAAGCCAAGCGCTACATACGCTTCATCATATCTCCTCTTCTCCCACCGTAGTCACAGTGAAGCCAAGCGCTACATACGCTTCATCATATCTCCTCGTCCTCCACCGTAGTCACAGTGAAGCCAAGCGCTACATACGCTTCATCATATCTCCTCGTCTCCCACCGTAGTCACAGTGAAGCCAAGCGCTACATACGCTTCATCATATCTCCTCTTCTCCCACCGTAGTCACAGTGAAGCCAAGTGCTACATACGCTTCATCATATCTCCTCTTCTCCCACCGTAGTCACAGTGAAGCCAAGCGCTACATACGCTTCATCATATCTCCTCTTCTCCCACCGTAGTCACAGTGAAGCCAAGTGCTACATACGCTTCATCATATCTCCTCGTCCTCCACCGTAGTCACAGTGAAGCCAAGCGCTACATACGCTTCATCATATCTCCTCTTCTCCCCACCGTAGTCACAGTGAAGCCAAGCGCTACATACGCTTCATCATATCTCCTCGTCCTCCACCGTAGTCACAGTGAAGCCAAGCGCTACATACGCTTCATCATATCTCCTCGTCCTCCACCGTAGTCACAGTGAAGCCAAGCGCTACATACGCTTCATCATATCTCCTCGTCCTCCACCGTAGTCACAGTGAAGCCAAGTGCTACATACGCTTCATCATATCTCCTCGTCCTCCACCGTAGTCACAGTGAAGCCAAGTGCTACATACGCTTCCTCATATCTCCTCTTCTCCCACCGTAGTCACAGTGAAGCCAAGCGCTACATACGCTTCATCATATCTCCTCTTCTCCCACCGTAGTCACAGTGAAGCCAAGTGCTACATACGCTTCATCATATCTCCTCGTCCTCCACCGTAGTCACAGTGAAGCCAAGCGCTACATACGCTTCCTCATATCTCCTCATCTCCCACCGTAGTCACAGTGAAGCCAAGTGCTACATACGCTTCATCATATCTCCTCTTCTCCCACCGTAGTCACAGTGAAGCCAAGCTCTACATACGCTTCCTCATATCTCCTCGTATCCCACCGTAGTCACAGTGAAGCCAAGCGCTACATACGCTTCATAATATCTCCTCATCTCCCACCGTAGTCACAGTGAAGCCAAGTGCTACATACGCTTCATCATATCTCCTCATCTCCCACCGTAGTCACAGTGAAGCCAAGTGCTACATACGCTTCATAATATCTCCTCTTCTCCCACCGTAGTCACAGTGAAGCCAAGCGCTACATACGCTTCATCATATCTCCTCTTCTCCCACCGTAGTCACAGTGAAGCCAAGTGCTACATACGCTTCATAATATCTCCTCTTCTCCCACCGTAGTCACAGTGAAGCCAAGTGCTACATACGCTTCATAATATCTCCTCTTCTCCCACCGTAGTCACAGTGAAGCCAAGTGCTACATACGCTTCATAATATCTCCTCTTCTCCCACCGTAGTCACAGTGAAGCCAAGCGCTACATACGCTTCATCATATCTCCTCGTCCTCCACCGTAGTCACAGTGAAGCCAAGCGCTACATACGCTTCATCATATCTCCTCGTCTCCCACCGTAGTCACAGTGAAGCCAAGCGCTATATACGCTTCATCATATCTCCTCTTCTCCCACCGTAGTCACAGTGAAGCCAAGTGCTACATACGCTTCATAATATCTCCTCTTCTCCCACCGTAGTCACAGTGAAGCCAAGCGCTACATACGCTTCATCATATCTCCTCGTCCTCCACCGTAGTCACAGTGAAGCCAAGTGCTACATACGCTTCATCATATCTCCTCATCTCCCACCGTAGTCACAGTGAAGCCAAGCGCTACATACGCTTCATCATATCTCCTCATCTCCCACCGTAGTCACAGTGAAGCCAAGTGCTACATACGCTTCATCATATCTCCTCTTCTCCCACCGTAGTCACAGTGAAGCCAAGCGCTACATACGCTTCATCATATCTCCTCGTCCTCCACCGTAGTCACAGTGAAGCCAAGTGCTACATACGCTTCATCATATCTCCTCTTCTCCCACCGTAGTCACAGTGAAGCCAAGCGCTACATACGCTTCATCATATCTCCTCTTCTCCCACCGTAGTCACAGTGAAGCCAAGTGCTACATACGCTTCATCATATCTCCTCGTCCTCCACCGTAGTCACAGTGAAGCCAACTGCTACATACGCTTCATCATATCTCCTCTTCTCCCACCGTAGTCACAGTGAAGCCAAGCGCTACATACGCTTCCTCATATCTCCTCGTCCTCCACCGTAGTCACAGTGAAGCCAAGCGCTACATAGGCTTCCTCATATCTCCTCTTCTCCCACCGTAGTCACAGTGAAGCCAACTGCTACATACGCTTCATCATATCTCCTCTTCTCCCACCGTAGTCACAGTGAAGCCAAGCGCTACATACGCTTCATCATATCTCCTCTTCTCCCACCGTAGTCACAGTGAAGCCAAGCGCTACATACGCTTCCTCATATCTCCTCGTCCTCCACCGTAGTCACAGTGAAGCCAAGTGCTACATACGCTTCATAATATCTCATCTCCCACCGTAGTCACAGTGAAGCCAAGTGCTACATACGCTTCATCATATCTCCTCTTCTCCCACCGTAGTCACAGTGAAGCCAAGTGCTACATACGCTTCATCATATCTCCTCTTCTCCCACCGTAGTCACAGTGAAGCCAAGCGCTACATACGCTTCATCATATCTCCTCGTCCTCCACCGTAGTCACAGTGAAGCCAAGCGCTACATACGCTTCCTCATATCTCCTCGTCCTCCACCGTAGTCACAGTGAAGCCAAGTGCTACATACGCTTCATCATATCTCCTCTTCTCCCACCGTAGTCACAGTGAAGCCAAGCGCTACATACGCTTCCTCATATCTCCTCGTCCTCCACCGTAGTCACAGTGAAGCCAAGTGCTACATACGCTTCATCATATCTCCTCTTCTCCCACCGTAGTCACAGTGAAGCCAAGTGCTACATACGCTTCATCATATCTCCTCTTCTCCCACCGTAGTCACAGTGAAGCCAAGCGCTACATACGCTTCATCATATCTCCTCGCCTCCCACCGTAGTCACAGTGAAGCCAAGCGCTACATACGCTTCCTCATATCTCCTCTTCTCCACCGTAGTCCTCCACCGTAGTCACAGTGAAGCCAAGCGCTACATACGCTTCCTCATATCTCCTCGTCCTCCACCGTAGTCACAGTGAAGCCAAGCGCTACATACGCTTCCTCATATCTCCTCGTCTCCCACCGTAGTCACAGTGAAGCCAAGCGCTACATACGCTTCATCATATCTCCTCTTCTCCCACCGTAGTCACAGTGAAGCCAAGCGCTACATACGCTTCATCATATCTCCTCTTCTCCCACCGTAGTCACAGTGAAGCCAAGCGCTACATACGCTTCATCATATCTCCTCGTCTCCCACCGTAGTCACAGTGAAGCCAAGCGCTACATACGCTTCATCATATCTCCTCGTCCTCCACCGTAGTCACAGTGAAGCCAAGCGCTACATACGCTTCATCATATCTCCTCTTCTCCCACCGTAGTCACAGTGAAGCCAAGCGCTACATACGCTTCATCATATCTCCTCGTCCTCCACCGTAGTCACAGTGATGCCAAGTGCTACATACGCTTCATCATATCTCCTCGTCCTCCACCGTAGTCACAGTGATGCCAAGTGCTACATACGCTTCATCATATCTCCTCTTCTTAGCTTTCAGGAGACTTACGTTTGTCTCATTATCTCCGTCTCTCTGAGCCTTTCTTTTCATCCCTTTTAAATATTTTTCCATGGTGTCTGTTAAGGGTTTGTTATCTGCACTTCATATCTCCTGCTCTGTGCTGTGTGTTCTTGTTCGGTGCAAAAAAAAACTACTCCCTGCGGCAAAAAAAAGCATGTCCCTCCCCCCCTTTGAGAAGGACTGCTCTAGTCTAAGGGTTTACAGGCATTCCTCAGACATCTCTCCTCTAACATCATTAGGTACAATGTCAGCATTCAACCCCAAAATAACAATTATTGTGATTTGTTTTCGATTAAAATTGTCCCAAAACAATGGCTCTTACCAAAGAACAATTTCTCATGCAAGAATTTTCTTAGGACTGTCTGGGACTGGTCTGAGTGAGGGACCAAATTGGACGAGCCTAAAGGGAGGGATATGTAACCTGAAACTAGCTGTTAATGTCAGACAGGTTTGAAACAGAACCTGGTCAATTTTTTTGTCAGGCTGGACTAAGTTGTAGCATTTTCTGTCACTGTTAATCATGTTAGACTGTGGCACTGCATGAGTCATTGAAAAGTGGAGTTTCCGTTAGGGAAGGAGGTCACACAGGGTTAAGTGAGCTAATGCAATAGATTGACATCTCTCCATCTCACTCTCACTCGCTCTCTCTCTCCCTTCTTTCTTCTCATTGGATACATTATGCACAGGGAACTCCCTGTGCTTTAGCTCTTTAAACATCACACACACACCGCAGACTTCTGATACGCAGACAGCCCAGGGGGAACTCTCCAAAGGATGGATGTCCTTTGGGTGGTGGACCATTCTTGATACACACTCCCAGACAGTCCTAGGAAAAGTATTGCTTGAGAAATTGCTCATAGCTAAGAAGCATTTACTTATTTATTTTTGACAATTTTTAATGAAAACAATCACAGTAAGGTACTTAATTGCAGTGGTGTAAAGTACTTTATTAAAAATACTTTAAAGTACTACTTAAGTTGTTTTTTGACAGCTTAATTTTGTCTGTCATAGTTGAAGTGTACCTATGATGAAAATTACAGGCCTCTCTCATCTTTTTAAGTGGGAGAAATAGCACAATTGGTGGCTGACTAAATACTTTTTTGCCCCACTGTATATAGATACAGAGAGAGAGAGAGAGAGAGGGAGGAGGCAGGGAGATGTGAAGGTAATGTCTGCAGTCTTTATGAGTTCATCTGCTTCCTTTGTCTCCTGAGTCTACTGTCAGGTAACCTGTGTGTCTGAGTCAGCAGCAGCATGGTCACAATGGTCAGCGTGTGCGACGTAGTTTCCATCACAAATCAAATCAAATCACATTTATTTATATAGCCATTCGTACATCAGCTGATATCTCAAAATGCTGTACAGAAACCCAGCCTAAAACCCCAAACAGCAAGCAATGCAGGTGTAGAAGCAAAATGATTGAATCAAACTTTGTGATACTTAGCTACACTATATAAGGAAAAGGTTGAAATGCTAAAGGCGCCCACATACTAGGTAGGGTTTGCTTCTAGCAGAACTCGTCTATGAGAAGCAAACGTCTGTGCATCGCATACTGCCTTAAAAGAAGTTAGCTTGAAAAACAACAATATTACTGTTTGTCCGTCTTGAGACGCTTCAGCATCAACATAGCCGGTATACACTTCCTCAAAATAGTCAGAATGAATCTTAGATAAATCAAGAAATAATTCATTTTGACATCTAACTAGGATGTTTGTTGCAGTATTTCTCAAGGTAAAAAATGTGCATGAAAACTAGTTGTCTGGTTGAATGACAACAAACACTTCATTGAAGAATCCTGTCCATAGTTCCCACTCCTACTAGGAGTAGTACTGTTGACCCATCACCGACGAAGGGGTGTAGACTTCGGCTACCAAACTTCGACATGCCTCAAGAAAATAAAAAGCATGCGCAAACAGCCAGAAAACCCCCCCGCCGAACACAAAAACAAAGAAAAACAACAAAATGTTGTCATAATATATGCGCAAACTGTTTTGACTGGGAAACATGCGACAGGCTTAAGACTGAAGAAGTGATACATTTCTTGCTCCTATCATTTCTAAATCTAAATGTTCCTACTGTGGCCTCTGTATCCTCTCTAGATAGAATGGGCCTTGTGTAAAGCGGATCATATTAGCTCTGTATCATAGTCCTGTACTACACTAGCTCCTTTCTCCAGTCCCCTGTAAGCCAGAGCTCTGAAGGGGATCCTCACACACACACACACACACACACACACACACACACACACACACACACACACACACACACACACACACACACACACACACACACACACACACACACACAGAGAGAGAGCCCAGAGAGGGAGAGCCTGAGGGATCAGAGAAACCTCAGATGACACTCAGACACACAGAAGAGAGGAGCTGAAATGTGGAGTAATTGATGTGAGCTAAATTTTAACAGCTCACCTCTTCCTCCTCCCACTCTTCTCATCTCCTCTTCTCCCCCTCCACTCCTCCTCCTTTCTCCTCCTCTCCCTCCCCTCCCTGCTCTTCTGTTTGACTTACCATAGCTCATCTGACCTGTTTCTCTCTATATGCCACATGGATCTTAGGTCACCCAGACATTGACCTAAGTTCAAATTCGGTTTGCTAGGGCCTTGGGGATGGCGGATGGGCCACGTGGGTCACATGTTCAAACCCAGTGCTAGGCAATCAATTTTATTTTGTAGTTTTAACCCTATCCCACACCTTAACCCTTACCTTAACCATTCATAACCCTATCCTAAACCTTAACCCTTACCTTAACCATTCATAACCCTATCCTAAACCTTAACCCTTACCTTAACCATTCATAACGCTATCCTAAACCTTAACCCTTACCTTAACCATTCATAACCCTATCCTAAACCTTAACCCTTACCTTAACCATTCATAACCCTATCCTAAACCTTAACCCTTACCTTAACCATTCATGACCCTATCCTAAACCTTAACCCTTACCTTAACCATTCATGACCCTATCCTAAACCTTAACCCTTACCTTAACCATTCATAACCCTATCCTAAACCTTAACCCTTACCTTAACCATTCATAACCCTATCCTAAACCTTAACCCTTACCTTAACCATTCATAACCCTATCCCAAACCTTAACCCTTACCTTAACCATTCATAACCCTATCCTAAACCTTAACCCTTACCTTAACCATTCATAACCCCATCTTAAACCTTAACCCTTACCTTAACCATTCATAACCCTATCCTAAACCTTAACCCTTACCTTAACCATTCATAACCCTATCCCAAACCTTAACCCTTACCTTAACCATTCATAACCCTATCCTAAACCTTAACCCTTACCTTAACCATTCATAACCCTATCCTAAACCTTAACCCTTACCTTAACCATTCATAACCATATCCCACACCTTAACCCTTACCTTAACCATTCATAACCCTATCCTAAACCTTAACCATTCATAACCCTATCCCAAACCTTAACCCTTACCTTAACCATTCATAACCCTATCCTAAACCTTAACCCTTACCTTAACCATTCATAACCCTATCCTAAACCTTAACCATTCATAACCCTATCCTAAACCTTAACCCTTACCTTAACCATTCATAACCCCATCCCAAACCTTAACCCTTATGTTAACCATTCATAACCCTATCCTAAACCTTAACCATTCATAACCCCATCCCAAACCTTAACCCTTATGTTAACCATTCATAACCCTATCCCACACCTTAACCCTTACCTTAACCATTCAGAATGAATGCCTAAACTTAACCTTCTAAATGTGATATTTATGGACAAACTTCTGATTCTAAATTGAGACTGTGAGAGTTTGTGGAGTGAAGGTTAGGATTTGATCCTAAATCTGTGTCTTACAGAACAGGTTGGATTGGTCTCAATAACGTTAAGGGGCACGAGTTAAACACAAACACACTAGTTAAACACAAACACTCCATATACACACACACGCACACACACGCACACGCACACGCACACACACACCAGATCTTCATCCTATCGATAAAGTGTGTGTTTACTCTTCTTAATTGGGCTCAGCCTCTCTTGTATACTCTTTTGTTAAGTGGCTAAATGACATAAAGAACTGGATGACACACACACACACACACACACACACATGTTGGTACTGAGACATTGATTTTGTGGTTATTTCTGTTTATTGCACAGACAATCAGTTGTTATGGGAGCCATAAAACTAGTGTATCACACTGCAAGCCTCTCTCCCGTTGTTTCCTGCTGAATTAATGGCCACTTACGGCCTAAGTAAACACTGACACTTTATGGTAACATCTTTCCTGATTGCCAGGGATATTGTTATGATACAGTAGGCAAACATTAACATTAACATTATATTTAAAAAAAAATGTATGTATGTATATCGGGTCTGGGTGGGAAAGTCCCAGGACCATTTCGGAACGGCTCCAACTTTTTGAACCCGTGAAGACCTCTAGTGCACACACACACAATGTTCTCTCCCCAGGCTACACACACACAATGCACAATGTTCTCTCCCCAGGCTACACACACACAATGCACGATGTTCTCTCCCCAGGCTACACACACACAATGCACAATGTTCTCTCCCCAGGCTACACACACACAATGCACAATGTTCTCTCCCCAGGCTACACACACACAATGCACAATGTTCTCTCCCCAGGCTACACACACACAATGCACAATGTTCTCTCCCCAGGCTACACACACACAATGCACAATGTTCTCTCCCCAGGCTACACACACACAATGCACAATGTTCTCTCCCCAGGCTACACACACACAATGCACAATGTTCTCTCCCCAGGCTACACACACACAATGCACAATGTTCTCTCCCCAGGCTACACACACACAATGCACAATGTTCTCTCCCCAGGCTACACACACACAATGCACAATGTTCTCTCCCCAGGCTACACACACACAATGCACAATGTTCTCTCCCCAGGCTACACACACACAATGCACAATGTTCTCTCCCCAGGCTACACACACACACCTCCCTGATCTGACCTTAGTGTTGGCTCCTGGGTCGTGCTCCCTCCGGTCTCCCCCACTGTTCCCTCACTGTTCCCCTGAGATATGGCCTGAGAGATGTGTTCTAATCTAGCATCATTGTTGTCATGGCAGGCATACTCTGACATGTGTACAGTATGGCGTAGCCGATACATTTACATTTTACATTTAAGTCCTTTAGCAGACGCTCTTATCCAGAGCGACTTACAAATTGGTGCATTCACCTTATGACATCCAGTGGAACAGCCACTTTACAATAGTACAATGGTGTATTATACCAGGGCCGTGATACTGCCCTGTGTAGGGTGCTGTCTTTCGGATGGGACGTTAAATTATTATTATTGTAATATTGTAATAGTATGGGTGTTAACCCTGGTGTCCTGGCTAAATTCCCAAGCTGTCCCTCATATCATCCCCAGCTTACAATTGGCTCTTTCATCCCTCTCCCCTGTAAGTACTCCCCAGGTTGTTGCTGTAAAGAGAATGTGTTCTCAGTCAACTTACCTGGTAAAATAAAATAAATACAGGGCTTAGGGATGTGAATGGCATGTGTGTATCCTGGTTAGCGGTTACCCATGCCGGAGATTGTACACTTTAAAGGGTGTGTTCTGTTTACACACAAGGGCAATCTCAACTCATGCTAGAGTTCTATTGGGGCAGAACAACCTTGCTACTACAGAAGAACATACTGCCTATAATGTGTCAAGCTTCAACAAACTGTCATTGTTTAGCACAATGCATCTGACTCTTCAGAATTAAATAGTTCCTATCAAATAAATCAATAATATTTCTATTTTAGAAGCATTATGAATGTGAAATAGAGAAGTCATTTGAGGATATGGATGATGTGGACTTTTAAATGGAGTGGAGTCATAGATGGAGTGGACTGATAGATGGAGTGGACCATTAGATGGAGTGGACTGATAGATGGAGTGGACTGATAGATGGAGTGGACTATTAGATGGAGTGGACTGATAGATGGAGTGGACTGATAGATGGAGTGGACTGATAGATGGAGTGGACTATTAGATGGAGTGGACTGATAGATGGAGTGGACCATTAGATGGAGTGGACTGATAGATGGAGTGGACCATTAGATGGAGTGGACTGATAGATGGAGTGGACTGATAGATGGAGTGGACCATTAGATGGAGTGGACTGATAGATGGAGTGGACTATTAGATGGAGTGGACTATTAGATGGAGTGGAGTCATAGATGGAGTGGACTGATAGATGGAGTGGACCATTAGATGGAGTGGACCATTAGATGGAGTGGACTGATAGATGGAGTGGACTGATAGATGGAGTGGACTATTAGATGGCGGGGCCCGATAGACGGAGTGGACTGATAGACGGAGTGGACTGATAGACGGAGTGGACTGATAGACGGAGTGGACTGATAGACGGAGGGACTGATAGACGGAGGGACTGATAGACGGAGTGGACCGTTAGATGGAGTGGACTAAAAGATGGAGTGGACTAAAAGATGGAGTGGACTAATAGATGGAGTGGACTAATAGATGGAGTGGAGTCATAGATGGAGTGGAGTCATAGATGGAGTGGACTGATAGATGGAGTGGACCATTAGATGGAGTGGACCATTAGATGGAGTGGACCATTAGATGGAGTGGACCAATAGATGGAGTGGACCAATAGATGGAGTGGACCATTAGATGGAGTGGACCATTAGATGGAGTGGACCATTAGATGGAGTGGACCATTAGATGGAGTGGACTAATAGATGGAGTGGACCAATAGATGGAGTGGACCAATAGATGGAGTGGACCAATAGATGGAGTGGACCAATAGATGGAGTGGACCAATAGATGGAGTGGACCAATAGATGGAGTGGACCAATAGATGGAGTGGACCATTAGATGGAGTGGACTATTAGATGGAGTGGACTATTAGATGGAGTGGACTATTAGATGGAGTGGACTATTAGATGGAGTGGACTATTAGATGGAGTGGACTATTAGATGGAGTGGACCATTAGATGGAGTGGACCATTAGATGGAGTGGACCATTAGATGGAGTGGACCATTAGATGGAGTGGACCATTAGATGGAGTGGACCAATAGATGGAGTGGACCAATAGATGGAGTGGACTATTAGATGGAGTGGACTATTAGATGGAGTAGAATAATAGATGGTGTATTAAATGGAGTGGATTCATAGATGGAGTGGACTATTAGATGGAGTGGACTATTAGATGGTGTATTAAATGGAGTGGATTCATAGATGGAGTGGACTGATAGATGGACTATTAGATGGAGTGGACTAATAGATGGAGTGGACTAATAGATGGAGTGGACTAATAGATCGAGTGGACTAATAGATCGAGTGGACTAATAGATGGCGTATTAAATGGAGTGGATTCATAGATGGAGTGGACTGATAGATGGACTATTAGATGGAGTGGACCATTAGATCGAGTGGACTAATAGATGGCGTATTAAATGGAGTGGATTCATAGATTGAGTGGACTGATAGATGGACTATTAGATGGAGTGGACTATTAGATGGAGTGGACTATTAGATGGAGTGGACTATTAGATGGAGTGGACTATTAGATGGAGTGGACTATTAGATGGAGTGGACCATTAGATCGAGTGGACTAATAGATGGCGTATTAAATGGAGTGGATTCATAGATTGAGTGGACTGATAGATGGACTATTAGATGGAGTGGACTATTAGATGGAGTGGACTATTAGATGGAGTGGACTATTAGATGGAGTGGACTATTAGATGGAGTGGACTATTAGATGGAGTGGACAAGAGTTGCAAAGGGTCGGAAACTTTCAATTGAAGTTAAAACCTGGAATTTGGGGAATTTTGCTTAAATTCATCAAAAAAGTGGGATACACATAAGGCAATTCTAGGTCTTGTGACATATTTTGGTTAAACTATCCCCAATTCAATGGAATTGCAACCCTCTGCATGCACAGTGCATTCTTCCATCACATGTGCAGCTGATTCTCAAGATCTTGCACACTAATGAGATGCTATTGAGCCCACGCTGTCTGAGCCAAGGACTACATGCTTTCTGGTAAGTTTTGATTACAATACTGGGTGAGGTGAATATATTTGAAATGACGTACATGATGTTCTGTTAACTAGTAAATAGTAGCCTACAACAAAGTGTTTATATACATCAGCGGTTTCTTTTAAATAATCATTAACATTCCACCCATGAGGCCAATAGAGGGTGATTTGGTCAATTGATTGAAGGAAAGGGATACCTTTTAATTCCGTCATTTTAATTCCTTTTTCCGTTGATTAGATATCTCCTAACTTCTTCCATTGATTAGACATCTCCTAACTTTTTCCGTTGATTAGATATCTCCTAACTTTTTCCGTTGATTAGATATCTCCTAACTTTTTCTGTTGATTAGATATCTCCTAACTTTTTCTGTTGATTAGATATCTCCTAACTTTTTCCGTTGATTAGATATCTCCTAACTTTTTCTGTTGATTAGACATCTCCTAACTTTTTCTGTTGATTAGATATCTCCTAACTTTTTCTGTTGATTAGACATCTCCTAACTTTTTCTGTTGATTAGATATCTCCTAACTTTTTCTGTTGATTAGACATCTCCTAACTTTTTCTGTTGATTAGATATCTCCTAACTTTTTCTGTTGATTAGACATCTCCTAACTTTTTCTGTTGATTAGATATCTCCTAACTTTTTTGATTAGACATCTCCTAACTTTTTCTGTTGATTAGATATCTCCTAACTTTTTCTGTTGATTAGACATCTCCTAACTTTTTCTGTTGATTAGATATCTCCTAACTTTTTCTGTTGATTAGACATCTCCTAACTTTTTCTGTTGATTAGACATCTCCTAACTTTTTCTGTTGATTAGACATCTAACTTTTTCTGTTGATTAGATATCTCCTAACTTTTTCCACACACGGAACGAGGATCTATGACTGTAGCCTATTGCTGCTTTGATGACTCATGATTGGCCAACAACAAGCTACACTCGCAACACTCCACTCACGTGAAAAGCAAGAGCAGCAGCATAAATGATAAAACTCTCTCTCTCTCTTTACTACAGCAGTCCCGTTCTGATCTGTAGGGGCCATTCCGGACAGTTAAAATGACATATACCCGAGACCCGTGAGTTATTGTTTTGTATATTGGTTTTTATTAGATTGATTTAATGGATCAGATTAATTGGCATTATGCCAGAAATGTTAGTGGGAAAGGATCAGAATTGGGCTGCCTGTGTAAACGCAGCCTTAGGATGATGAGGCCTGAACAGTGTACCATAGTAACGGGGACTAGCATATGTCAACACAAAGCAATAACACTTCAAATAGAATAGATCTACTGTGCATAAAGACACTAGGGTCAGGGGTTTATTACAGGGTTAAGGATCAGGGTTAGGAGGGGTCACAGTTCCCATTGTGTCGAGGACAGAAATGATAGAATCAGAACTGGGTTCAAATACTATTCAAAATCTTTAAAATACTTGTGCGACTGTCATATTGGTCCATTCCGCCAGGCAAGCGCAATGAAGCCCAGCTGAAATTATTTCAAATAGTATTTGAACCCAGGTCTCGTTGTATTTAGACCTCTGATGATGGATTGGAACTGTCAGGTGCTGGTTAGAGCTAAACTCTTTTGTCTACATAGTAGACCAAATATTTTACTTTCAATCTCATTCATTTATTCTTTCTGTTCCTTCTGTTCATCGGCCTTGTCTCTTCTATTCCCGTCTTCTATTCCAGGGGTCACCACCACCTTGATTCGTTTGGCAGTTTCCTAAGATGCCACCGAATACTTTATGATTATAAAATACCCTGTCATCTTTTTCTGGTACATTTACATTTACATTTAAGTCATTTAGCAGACGCTCTTATCCAGAGCGACTTACAAATGTGTCCTCACTTTATGACTTGCTGCAAACTGACCATTAGGCTAAGTAAAGGTGCAGAAGAAAATATCAGAGTGAAAAGGAGACTACACAGACCTCAGATGTAATGTCAATGGTTAGATTGGCTAAGGTTTCGGTCAGTGATGACCTTGGTCAGACTCAGAGCATCTAATTGAAGAGTAGCTCAAACCTTTACAGTTTGAAGGTGTTACTTATGTTATTCTTCCTCTGGCAGGTATGAGGTGTCCCCTTCCTAATTCCCCCATGCCACCCCTGTGTGGGAGTGCTCCTCACCAGTCAGGTCTGGCAGGTATGAGGTGTCCCCTTCCTAATTCCCCCATGCCACCCCTGTGTGGGAGTGCTCCTCACCAGTCAGGTCTGGCAGGTATGAGGTGTCCCCTTCCTAATTCCCCCATGCCACCCCTGTGTGGGAGTGCTCCTCACCAGTCAGGTCTGGCAGGTATGAGGTGTCCCCTTCCTAATTCCCCCATGCCACCCCTGTGTGGGAGTGCTCCTCACCAGTCAGGTCTGGCAGGTATGAGGTGTCCCCTTCCTATTTCCCCCATGCCACCCCTGTGTGGGAGTGCTCCTCACCAGTCAGGTCTGGCAGGTATGAGGTGTCCCCTTCCTAATTCCCCCATGCCACCCCTGTGTGGGAGTGCTCCTCACCAGTCAGGTCTGGCAGGTATGAGGTGTCCCCTTCCTAATTCCCCCATGCCACCCCTGTGTGGGAGTGCTCCTCACCAGTCAGGTCTGGCAGGTATGAGGTGTCCCCTTCCTATTTCCCCCATGCCACCCCTGTGTGGGAGTGCTCCTCACCAGTCAGGTCTGGCAGGTATGAGGTGTCCCCTTCCTAATTCCCCCATGCCACCCCTGTGTGGGAGTGCTCCTCACCAGTCAGGTCTGGCAGGTATGAGGTGTCCCCTTCCTAATTCCCCCATGCCACCCCTGTGTGGGAGTGCTCCTCACCAGTCAGGTCTGGCAGGTATGAGGTGTCCCCTTCCTATTTCCCCCATGCCACCCCTGTGTGGGTCCCCTTCCTAATTCCCCCATGCCCCCCTGTGTGGGAGTGCTCCTCACCAGTCAGGTCTGGCAGGTATGAGGTGTCCCCTTCCTAATTCCCCCATGCCACCCCTGTGTGGGAGTGCTCCTCACCAGTCAGGTCTGGCAGGTATGAGGTGTCCCCTTCCTAATTCCCCCATGCCACCCCTGTGTGGGAGTGCTCCTCACCAGTCAGGTCTGGCAGGTATGAGGTGTCCCCTTCCTAATTCCCCATGCCACCCCTGTGTGGGAGTGCTCCTCACCAGTCAGGTCTGGCAGGTATGAGGTGTCCCCTTCCTAATTCCCCCATGCCACCCCTGTGTGGGAGTGCTCCTCACCAGTCAGGTCTGGCAGGTATGAGGTGTCCCCTTCCTAATTCCCCCATGCCACCCCTGTGTGGGAGTGCTCCTCACCAGTCAGGTCTGGCAGGTATGAGGTGTCCCCTTCCTAATTCCCCCATGCCACCCCTGTGTGGGAGTGCTCCTCACCAGTCAGGTCTGGCAGGTATGAGGTGTCCCCTTCCTAATTCCCCATGCCACCCCTGTGTGGGAGTGCTCCTCACCAGTCAGGTCTGGCAGGTATGAGGTGTCCCCTTCCTAATTCCCCCATGCCACCCCTGTGTGGGAGTGCTCCTCACCAGTCAGGTCTGGCAGGTATGAGGTGTCCCCTTCCTAATTCCCCCATGCCACCCCTGTGTGGGAGTGCTCCTCACCAGTCAGGTCTGGCAGGTATGAGGTGTCCCCTTCCTAATTCCCCCATGCCACCCCTGTGTGGGAGTGCTCCTCACCAGTCAGGTCTGGCAGGTATGAGGTGTCCCTGACCTCATGTCCCCATGCCACCCCTGTGTGGCAGCTATACCCGTGATACCTCTGTGTTGGAACGCTCCTCACTAGTTAGGTCAGGCTGGTGTGAGGTGTCCCTGCTGCCGTCCTCGTGCCATCCCTGTGCCATACCTGGGCCATCCCTGTGCCATCCCTGGGCCGGCATCTCTGAACTCTAGGATAGAGTTCCAGGTAGCCTTGTGTGTTGGTTTGGTTATTCCCTCCTAGTCAGGACAGGATCTTGTTTCCATGTTCCCCTGCCACCCCAGTGCTGCAGCGCCCCATTGGCTCCTCACCAGGACCAGGCACTTCATTTGGGTTTATGAGGTGAGGGAGCGTTCCGATGGGTGTTACCCTAGCAGCCATATTAGACTATGCCTAGCGACAGGGGAGCCCTCGGCCTGGGGGACACAGAGTTATCTAACATAATTATCTCACTGTCAAGAGTTCACCAAGCAGGGGTCACCAGGGGTTGGCATTGCCAGGACGCTCTGTTCTTCAGGAGAAGAACATGTGTATGGATGGTGGAGATTGTTGTTATGGAGGGAATGATTTAGTAATGGAATAGACTGCCGTTGACAGAAGTAATACCGAAAGCCCAGCCACAATATTGGATATTTAGGATTGTTTTGAAATATTGCAGTATTTTCAATGGCATATTCTGTATTTTTTGCTATTTTCCGATAGATATTCAGTCTTGACAGCACTGCCTTTCAACAGATCTCAACTGGAAGAATACATCTGCCAATGCAGTCCCCTGGTTGGACATCACAGATGGTAGAGGGATGTGTTTGATGGGCCTGGCCCACCTGTCACGTTCTGACCTTAGTTCCTTTGTTTTTGTCTTTGTTTTAGTATAGTCAAGGCGTGAATTGGGGTGGGCAGTCTGTTCTTTTTTCTATGATTTGGGATTTCTATGTTTGGCCTGGTATGGTTCTCAATCAGAGGCAGCTGTCAATCGTTGTCCCTGATTGAGAACCATACTTAGGCAGCCTGTTTTTTCACCCTTGAGTTGTGGGTGATTATTTTCTGTTCTGTGTTTTGTGTATTCACCGTACAGGACTGTTTCGGTTTGTTCGTTGGCGCTTTATTGTTTTGTTTCAGTGTTCAATTGTTTTATTAAATCAATATGGACACTGACCACGCTGCGCATTGGTCCTCACCTTCTATCACCAACAATGGCTGTTACACCACCAGTATACAGATTTGTTTTTATTTTTTTATTTAACTAGACAAGTCAGTTAAGAACAAATTCTTATTTACAATGATGATCTACCAAAAGGCAAAAGGCCTCCTGCCGGGACGGGGGCTGGGATTAAATGTTTTTAAATAAAATAGGACAAAACACACATCACCACAAGAGACACCACAACACTACATAAAGAGAGACCTAAGACAACAACATAGCATGGCAGCAGCACATGACAACACAGCATGGCAGCAACACAACATGGCAGCAACACAACATGGCAGCAGGCCAATATGGTACCAGCATAAAACATGGGACAAAAATGATTGGGCACAGACAACAGCACAAAGGGCAAGAAGATAGAGACAACAATACACCACGCAGCCACAACTGTCAGTAAGAGTATCCATGATTGAGTCTTTGAATGAAGAGATTGAGATAAAACTGTCCAGTTTGAGTGTTTGTTGCAGCCTGTTCCAGTCACTAGCTGCAGCGAACTGAAAAGAGGAGCGACTCAGGCATGTGTGTGCTTTGGGGACCTTTAACAGAATGTGACTGGCAGAACGGGTGTTGTATGTGGAGAATGAGGGCTGCAGTAGATATCTCAGATAGGGGGGAGTGAGGCCTAAGAGGGTTTTACAAATAAGCATCAACCAGTGGGTCTTGCAACAGGTATACAGAGATGACCAGTTTACAGAAGAGTATAGAGTGCAGTGATGTGTCCTATAAGGAGCATTAGTGCCAAATCTGATGGCCGAATGGTAAAGAACATATTGCCGCTCGAGAGCACCCTTACCTGCCGATCTATACATTTAATCTCCATAATCTAGCATGGGTAGGATGGTCAAATGAATCAGGGTTAGTTTGTCCCCACACCACTTCCAGTAGCATCTGGTCTCCCATCCAGGGACTGACCAGGACCAACCCTGCTTAGCTTCAGAGGCAAGCCAGCAGTGGGATGTAGGGTGGTATGCTGCTACTACCACACACCTACCACCTACTACCTCATAACTACTACCTACTACCACACCTACTACGTTCTTGTGAGGACGAGAGTGTGGAGAATACATAAAACATTGCATTTGAGAAGCACTCGCACTCCCCTTACTGTATTACCTCACACTGCCCCTCCCCCATTCACTGAACCTTCTTCCAACCAGGACAATGTCAACAATAGAGAAAAAACTAGATATACACAAAGTAAACATTTTACTTCATAATTCTCAGCTATCTATATGTGAATCATACTAATTTAGCTAACCAGATAAATTACCTAAAACTATGCAAGGTAGATGTCAATTCTTCGTGGATAGCTAGCCAGCTAACAATTATTTGTGGCTATCTTACTAGGTAACAGTAGTAGCTAGCCAGTTAGCCCTATTGACTTACTATGGGCTTGCAATTTACTCACACTATTGGGTATTGTAGGCAGGTAAAAATGCAAAAATATACACTGCATGTATTTATTAACGTATCAAGATAAAATATTGTAGTCAGGCAGCATGAAATGTGTATAGTTAACATTTAATTTCAAAGTCAGCAGCTGTGTTCGAATACCCATACTAACATACTCTATACTACATACTTAATGAGAATATACTACATACCATTAGATCATTTTTGTATACTGTAAACCAACGTTTTCCTTTCAGTTGAGTGTACTAGAGCTTCGCCTGTCTACCGAAAGTTGATGCTGTTGCTATGCAACTTCTTGCTAGCTTTTTAACATAACAAATTACTAGCTAGACATTTTACAACTTATGTTGTGTTCTTAAATACAATCTGGAGTACCAGAGAGCGCTCAGAGTGAGCTCTGAGCATTTGTAAATTCAGTGCGTTGTCATATTGTCCGTTCATAAGTTCGCTCTTGGAGCGTTTAGAGCGCACACTGGACGTTCTGGCCGAGGGTTGATCCGAGCGTTCTGGCCTCACAGCGGCAGTCAAGCACCTGAGCTAACTAGCTAACGTTGGCTAGCTTGCCAGCTACTTCCAGACACAAATGAGAGAACACCTCACTCTGACCATTTTACTCGCTCTAGCAGAGCTGGTTAGGCAGTTTTCATGTTATCCAGAGCGTTGGTGACTAACTGTGCTGCTGGCAACAATTGAAGTACTTTTTTTACCAATGTTTAGTAACCCCGGCCATATATTCAACGGGTGTTGTGCCTTTGTAAATCCATCAGTTATTCTGTGCTCTGGTACTCAGACGAGAGGGCTCTGAAATCAGAGTAGATAGCCAGAGCGAAAGCACCAGAATGTCCATTGAGAACCTACAACGACTATACCACTTAGCTAAACTAAGAATTATGGGATTAATCAGGCCAATAAACGGTGGGTAGTTACTTAGATAGCATATAGTTAATATACTGGTAATTTTGAGCTAACATAACCGGTACATACTGCTGTAATGATATGCTATGTGGTTCATAAGGATAGTGTAGCTAACAAATTGTCAGCCAACATAACGTGTAATGTAACTTATTTGAAAAGTCATTACTTTATTACATTGCTCAACATTTTTCTTAACATTTGTCATAATTAGTTAAAGGAATGAATTTGTATCCGCTCTCATTGGGCTTCGGCTACATATTTTCTGCCATTTTCTTAAAATCTGAAAACAATGTGAATCCACGCCCATTTTATGAAGAAATGCATTATGGGCCCTAAAAGCATGGAAATAGTGTCGACTTCTTGTATAAATCGTATTTTGGCAAATGTAGTACGACATCCGGGAACTTTTGGCATACTAACTTTATCCATACTATGACCAATAAGCATACTAATTACCCAATTTCCGTCACAAATTTGAATGCTCGGAGTACGGCAGTAATAATTTTGAGAAACACCCCATGTGTACAGTTTGGCAATTGAATCAAACTCGTGTTGCTGTATTTCAGAAGGGGTAGAGGGTGTTTTGATGCACAGTGTGTTGCTATGGTCTCAGATCTGTGTACCTGACATCAAACACAGAACACGAAGGCATACACACACACACACACACACACACACACACACACACACACACACACACACACACAGCCACTCGCCTCTCCCAAATTCTGTCATGCTCAGCTGACTCTCTCTGTCTCTCCCCCTTCTTTCATCTCCCTCGTTCTGTCACTCTCCCATTCTTTCTCATCAACATCCAGCTTCCTTCCCTCTCCCTACTAGAGAGAAGAAATTACTCTGTCATTATTCTGTGATCTGTATCTGTTCCGTGGCCTCAACACACACGTGCGCATGCACACACTCTCTCACGCACGCACCCTCGTACACACAGTCATTACTCACATCAACTGTATCCTTTTCTAAGCACACAGCACTTCTCATGGAAATACACTCAACATGCACATACTTTTATTGAGACACATTATGATGCCTTCGAAAAGTATTCAGACCCCTTGACTTTTTCCACATTTTGTTACATTACAGCCTTAACTCTAAAATTGATTAAATTAAAAATTTTCCTCAGTAAAGATTCAGACCCTTTGCTATGAGACTCGAAATTTAGCTCAGGTACATCCTGTTTCCATTGATCATCCTATAGATGTTTTCGACAACTTGATATGAGTCCACCTGTGGTAAATTCAATTGATTGGACCTGATTTGGAAAGGTACACACCCTGTCTATATAAGGTCCCACAGTTGACAGTGCATGTCAGATCAAAAATGAGGTCAAAGGAATTGTCCGTAGAGCTCCGAGACAGCATTCTGTCGAGGCACAGATCTGGGGAAGGGTACCAAACAATGTCTGCAGTATTGAAGGTCCCCAAGAACACAGTGGCTTCCATCATTCTTAAATGGATCAAGTTTGGAACCACCAAGACTCTTCCTAGAGCTGGCTGCCTAGCCAAACTGAGAAATCGGGGGAGAAGGGTCTTGGTCAGGGAGGTGACCAAGAACCCATGGTCACTATGACAGACCTCTTGAGTTCCTCTGTGGAGATACTAGAACCTTCCAGAAGGACAACCATCTCTGCAGCACTACACCAACCTGGCCTTTATGGTAGAGTGACCAGACGGAAGTCACTCCTCAGTAAAAGACACATGACAGCCCACTTGCAGTTTGCCAAAAGGCGCATAAAGACTCTCAGATCATGAGAAACAAGATTCTCTGGTCTGATGAAACCAAAATTGAACACTTTGGCCTGAATGCCAAGCGTCACGTCTGGAGAAAACCTGGCACCATCCCTACGGTGAAGCTTGGTGGTGGCATCATCATGCTGTGGGGATGTTTTTCAGCGGCAGGGACTGGGAGACTAGTCAGGGTCGAGGCAAAGATGAACGGAGCAAAGTACAGAGATATCCTTGATGAAAACCTGCTCCAGAGCGCTCAGGACCTCAGACTGGGGCGAAGGTTCACCTTCCAACAGGAAGCCAAGACAATGCAGGAGTGGCTTCGGGGGCAAGTCTCTGAATGTCCTTGGGTGGCCGAGCCAGAGCCCGATTGAACTTCTCTGGAGAGACCTGAAAATAGCTGTGCACAAAGTTCCCCATCCAACCTGACAGAGCTTGAGAGGATCTGCAGAGAGAAATGTGAGAAACTCCTCAAATACAGGTGTTGCCAAGCTTGTAGCGTCATACCCAAGAAGACACAATACTGTAGTCACTGCCAAAGGTGCTTCAACAAAGGGTCTGAATACTTATGTAAATGTGATTTTTCAGGTTTTCTTTGTGCAATTTATTATTTTTAAATCAATTTTAGAATAAAGCTGTAACGTAACAAAATGTGGAAAAAGTCAAGAGGTCTAGATACTTTTGGAATGCACTGTACATATCCTACATATCTCAGCCCTTCTGAAAAATCATAGTTGACAGTTTGTCTGATCCAGATATAACCCTCCTTACTGATGCAGTTATAGACATGTTACAAATGATTAATTCATAGATGGGAAGAGTTCAATGTGTTAGAGGGCAACACTACACACACACACACACACACACACACACACACACACACACACACACACACACACTGTACACCGACAGAGAGGGAGAGGCCCCCAGGGACAAGTAAAATTAATTCACATGCCAAGTTCATTTGCAGGTCTATTCTTTTGTCTTAGTATCTCACCGCACACACACTCTCACACTCACACAGACAACCTGACACGTTCAGGTTTGATGTCATTCGTGGCTATTTCTGTGAGCTGTCATTGCTAATAATAAAATGCATTGTCTCGTGACAGGTGCCGTAAAACAAAACGTGTGCATTCTAAGTGGTAACAGTCTGCTCTGCTCGGTGGGATGGACTGGTTATGCCTACATCCTGTTTTTCCCAGCACTACATAGAAAGGCTATTTGGTGGTGCACATATTATATTTCTTGGAACATCCCAGGTTAAGACACCTGTAAGAGGCCAACCTGCCTTTACACAGTGTTTCTTTCACCCCCTCTCTCGACAGGTGTAAGCAGCCATGACTAAGTCCTATGAGTTTAACTGGCAGAAGCACCTGCCGGGCTTCATGCAGGAAGGAGCCTCATTCGACAGGTTTGACGAGGTAAGAAACAAACTCAAACTATCAACATTTTGGCAAACACTGAGTGCCAACTGCCAACCTGTCCTCCAACCAACTTGACATTAATCATTATATTACATTATACAATGGGTGAGTCTAATCCTGGATGCTGATTGGTTAAAACCGCATTCCTGCCGGTGTCTATTCCACAAGTTTACTACCGGCTAAAGCTATGATGTTGAAATGCCTATTCACTCCGTTCCATCTGACTGCTCAATCCACTGGCTCATCAGCCCAGCCAGACAGTTTATCAACTTGATCTCCACTATAAAAAACATCGAGACATTCTCTCCCATTTCTTTTAGACTAACATGATCTCCCATTTCTTTTAGACTAGCATTATCTCCCATTTCTTTTAGACTAGACTAGCATTTGGTTTCAACAGCGGAGATTTTTATAAACCTTGCTGTCTGCATCTCCGACAAAATGAAACAAATCTCCGGCTGTCAGACAGCTTTTCTCAGCCAGTCGAAATAATGAATCAGCTGGCATCCTTTTTCTGGATGTATACAAAGAAATGTCAATAGAAAACAGGTAACACAAAACACAATGCAGCTAGTTTGCAGTCTTTTCAGTTTGTGTAAGGTTCTGTATATATTTTCTTAGTCAACCTTGTGTTCTGTTTCTTTGTGCTCTTGAATGTAGCCTTGTTTCTTTGTGTTCTTGAACGTAGCCCTGTCTTTCATTTTTGTTCATTGATTTCACCTGTTAGTTACTCACCTGGTCTCATCAGCTCCTTATTTAGTTCAGTTCATTCTATTTGTGCCGTTGAGGTATTGTTCATTTTCACTCTACTAAGCCTTGTCCTAGCTTGTTTGTGAGAACCAGTTATATCCTTCAGTCCTAGTTTTGATTAACCTACCTGTGCATGGCCATTGCCTGCCGGTGACCACGATTCCTGCCTTCAGCGAAGGCGAAATTAACACCTGCCGCACTCTCCCAGAGTATTCATTACAGTTTGTAGTGATTGTGTTAGCTGTGTTGTTGGCTGGCTCCTCTGAACAAGTGTCCTGACGAGAGCACATTTTCTTTGCCAGGTGAAATCGTGTATCATTAGCTCATTGTTATGGATTTATCCAAATTTCACTAGAAAACCGCTTAAACAAACGCAAATGCAGCTACATGGCTGTTATTCTGACTGCACTGTTTGACGTGACTGTAAGTTACCCGTAGTTAGCTAGCTAGCAAGCAAGGGATAACAATGTTGCGAAACAGTATGGCAATGGAACATTTTGAACAAGCGCCTCTATAGATTCAGAACAAAAAGACTTAACGTCTGGGTCTCTGGCAACTGAACCGACCAGCTGGCTTGAGTAGTAACCTTAGATTTGTGTCGGGACTATATCTCATGGAAGGATGACATAGTATGAGTAAATTCATTTGAAAATGTCAATCATTATTTGAATATATGTTGGTAACCCGTTATATAAAAGTGAATAATGCCCCCGAAGCCGGTGTTTGGAGGATATATTGGCACGGTTTGCCGGCCCTCGACTTTGTCTGGGCCTACAGTAACAACACCCATGCCATATCATCAACACTGGCTTCTCAGGCATTATCACTTAAATAAAACACACTGCCATTTCTATCCTAACTAGAATGTCATTATCTCTGAGTTTTGGGTGTCAACATGGCGCCCATTAGAATTAGTGCATCTCAAACAAGGTTAGCCTGAAACTCGATCTATGGCCTGTAGCTCTGTGTCTTTGTGCAGCAGTGACACAAATAATCCTACCCTAATGACGGTCCTCTCGCTGGACATGAAGACACAAACACACACATGTAGGGGCTGTCTCCTTTATGGCATTTAGAAATCATTGCGTTATATATGTGAGAATGCTGTTCATCGACTACAGCTTGGCATTCAACACCATAGTACCCTCCAAGCTCGTCATCAAGCTCGAGACCCTGGGTCTCGACCCCGCCCTGTGCAACTGGGTACTGGAATTCCTGACGGGCCGCCCCCAGGTGGTGAGGGTAGGCAACAACATCTCCTCCCCGCTGATCCTCAACACGGGGGCCCCACAAGGGTGCGTTCTGAGCCCTCTCCTGTACTCCCTGTTCACCCACGACTGCGTGGCCACGCACGCCTCCAACTCAATCATCAAGTTTGCGGACGACACAACAGTGGTAGGCTTGATTACCAACAACGACGAGACGGCCTACAGAGAGGAGGTGAGGGCCCTCTGAGTGTGGTGTCAGGAAAATAACCTCACACTCAACGTCAACAAAACTAAGGAGATGATTGTGGACTTCAGGAAACAGCAGAGGGAACACCCCCCTATCCACATTGATGGAACAGTAGTGGAGATGGTAGCAAGTTTTAAGTTCCTCGGCATACACATCACAGACAAACTGAATTGGTCCACTCACACTGACAGCGTCGTGAAGAAGGCGCAGCAGCGCCTCTTCAACCTCAGGAGGCTGAAGAAATTCGGCTTGTCACCAAAAGCAGTCACAAACTTCTACAGATGCACAATCGAGAGCATCCTGGCAGGCTGTATCACCGCCTGGTACGGCAACTGCTCCGCCCTCAACCGTAAGGCTCTCCAGAGGGTAGTGAGGTCTGCACAACTTATCACCGGGGGCAAACTACCTGCCCTCCAGGACACCTACACCACCCGATGTTACAGGAAGGCCATAAAGATCATCAAGGACATCAACCACCCGAGCCACTGCCTGTTCACCCCGCTATCATCCAGAAGGCGAGGTCAGTACAGGTGCATCAAAGCTGGGACCGAGAGACTGAAAAACAGCTTCTATCTCAAGGACATCAGACTGTTAAACAGCCACCACTAACATTGAGTGGCTGCTGCCAACACACTGTCATTGACACTGACCCAACTCCAGCCACTTTAATAATGGGAATTGATGGGAAATTATGTAAATATATCACTAGCCACTTTAAACAATGCTACCTTATATAATGTTACTTACCCTATATTATTCATCTCATATGCATACGTATATACTGTACTCTATATCATCGACTGCATCCTTATGTAATACATGTATCACGAGCCACTTTAACTATGCCACTTTGTTTACTTTGTCTACATGCTCATCTCATATGTATATACTGTACTCGATACCATCTACTGTATGCTGCCCTGTACCATCACTCATTCATATATCCTTATGTACATATTCTTTATCCCCTTAAACTGTGTATAAGACAGTAGTTTTGGAATTGTTAGTTAGATTACTTGTTGGTTATCACTGCATTGTCGGAACTAGAAGCACAAGCATTTCGCTACACTCGCATTAACATCTGCTAACCATGTGTATGTGACAAATAACATTTGATTTGATTTATTCAGGGCACACACGCCCACACACACAAAGACGTACACACACACCAGCATTTCCGTTAGTCGGTAATAGCCAGCTTCAGATAAGATACTTTTTTTTAAAGCCGAGAGAAGAAGAAATTCCATTGCAAAATAATGATTTTTAGCCTCTTCATTGATGGAAAAAACAGTCGGTGTAAATACATTTGACTGGTCATGCTTATAGGTTCATTTGCATAATTTAGTGGAAATAAATTGCCGCCTGTGTACAGTATATTTGTTATGTGTCTTTATCACACGTGTTATTTATACAGATACAGAGCCTTTAATTGGAAAATTTGTCAGACAGTGCAAGAGCTGCTTCTGTAGCATCTTGTGGTGCTTTCAAGACGTCTGGGAACTCTGGAAAATACGAGGTCAAATCATGACCTCGCCAGGTCATTGTAAATGAGAACTTGTTCTCAACTAGCCTACCTGGTTAAATAAAAGTGTTCTCAACTAGCCTACCTGGTTAAATAAAGGTGTTCTCAACTAGCCTACCTGGTTAAATAAAGGTGTTCTCAACTAGCCTACCTGGTTAAATAAAGGTGTTCTCAACTAGCCTACCTGGTTAAATAAAGGTGTTCTCAACTAGCCTACCTGGTTAAATAAAGGTGTTCTCAACTAGCCTACCTGGTTAAATAAAGGTGTTCTCAACTAGCCTACCTGGTTAAATAAAGGTGTTCTCAACTAGCCTACCTGGTTAAATAAAGGTGTTCTCAACTAGCCTACCTGGTTAAATAAAGGTGTTCTCAACTAGCCTACCTGGTTAAATAAAGGTGTTCTCAACTAGCCTACCTGGTTAAATAAAGGTGTTCTCAACTAGCCTACCTGGTTAAATAAAGGTGTTCTCAACTAGCCTACCTGGTTAAATAAAGGTGAAATACATTTTTTAAATGATGTCAGTTCAGGTTGGAAAGTCAGAGCTCTACAAAGAGGCCTGAGTTCCCGAGTTGGATGACCGTTCAACATAATTATCCCAGGCCTTGATCCCAGTTTTCTTGAACACACTGACGTCGGTAGTTGTAGATTTCCAAGTTCCCAGTTGTTTTGAACGCGGCATCAAATGTCAATGGAAGGCAGGCTTCATCAGCGCGTCACACACCACTGCAATGAGTTGGAGGCAGTATGGATTCTGAAAACATATACTTAAATTGTTTAAAACCTGAATGTTTTAATACATATGAGACATGTCTTACCTTGCTTCAAATTAGCCTATTAGATCTATCTATCTGTCACATGAAACCGCTCGCATGTGCAGTACCTCTTTAACACTGGTGTTGTCCTACTAATTGCATTATGGAAGGAACATTCACACGTCGCCTCCTGCCTTGTGTGCATTGCTGCGGTTATAACGTGAATAAACTTTCTGATCTGTTGCATCAGCCTCATTGCTTTTTAACAGGTTTATTTTATGTATCCTGGGCCTGCTGGTTGTATGATTTTGGGATCTATCATCCCACAACTGTCCCAGAGTCTGTTTGGAATAGGCTATTTCTTTCTAAACAATCTGCCCAATAAAATAGGTAGACTAAACATTTCTACTATAGTGGATTGACAGGCTATTTTTCTGTTCGTTACTCATCTTGTTGGCTGAGGAAAAGTACATGTGAACAGTTATTCTAACATGTTCAAAGTGCACATCAGAATTCAGTAAGGAAAACCACACATCGCTGCATCCTCGACTTGCATGTTCTGTTAATAAGCATGGAAATATTCTAAATGTGATTTCTGTCATTCTGAGCACCGTGGGTGGACGCCCTAATCAGGTCTCAAACACGATGCATATGGGTCTGTTACATTTCTCACATGTCCTGAAACCCTGATACACTCACACATAAGTAGGGCTATCTCCTTTATGGTACAATACTTCATGGTGTTAGTCATTAGAAATAAAGGCACAGCCAGATACTGCATTGGTCCACCACATTAACCAACTTTGTCATGGCGACCAAAAGTCAGAGAGTTGTGTTGTGAGTTGTTGTGAGTGTGTGTCAGTCTGCTGTGAGTGTGTGTGTTAGTCTGCTGTGAGAGTGTATCAGTCTGCTGTGAGTGTGTGTGTTAGTCTGCTGTGAGTGTGTGTGTTAGTCTGCTGTGAGTGTGTGTCAGTCTGCTGTGAGTGTGTGTCAGTCTGCTGTGAGTGTGTGTGTTAGTCTGCTGTGAGTGTGTGTGTGTTAGTCTGCTGTGAGTGTGTGTTAGTCTGTTGTGAGTGTGTGTGTCAGTCTGTTGTGAGTGTGTGTGTTAGTCTGCTGTGAGTGTGTGTGTTAGTCTGCTGTGAGTGTGTGTGTGTTAGTCTGTTGTGAGTGTGTGTGCTAGTCTGTTGTGAGTGTGTGTGCTAGTCTGCTGTGAGTGTGTGCTAGTCTGCTGTGAGTGTGTGCTAGTCTGCTGTGAGTGTGTGTGCTAGTCTGCTGTGAGTGTGTGTCTGCTGTGAGTGTGTGTTAGTTGACTGTGAGTGTGTGTCAGTCTGCTGTGAGTGTGTGTCAGTCTGCTGTGAGAGTGTGTCAGTCTGCTGTGAGAGTGTGTCAGTCTGCTGTGAGAGTGTGTCAGTCTGCTGTGAGAGTGTGTCAGTCTGCTGTGAGAGTGTGTCAGTCTGCTGTGAGTGTGTGTTAGTTGACTGTGAGTGTGTATCAGTCTGCTGTGAGTGTGAGTCAGTCTGCTGTGAGTGTGTGTCAGTCTGCTGTGAGTGTGTGTCAGTCTGCTGTGAGTGTGTGTCAGTCTGCTGTGAGTGTGTGTCAGTCTGCTGTGAGTGTGTGTCAGTCTGCTGTGAGTGTGTGTCAGTCTGCTGTGAGTGTGTGTCAGTCTGCTGTGAGTGTGTGTCAGTCTGCTGTGAGAGTCACACACAGCACACTCCCTCACCATGTCCTTCCGCCCATGTTTCCCCTCTCTTACTCAATCAGGCCAGTTTGCTGGGGGATGGCAGATCTAGGACTGGATGTACCACACACACAGACACACCAAGATAAGGATCAGTAATCCCTTAAATGTAGTCTTCAGTGAGGGGGATCCCTCCATGGATAAACACAGAGGGAAAACAACGAGTCTTAACTAGGACAGCCTGGTTACTTTGGAATTTATTCCTTTGTGTATTAACTTAGTGTGTATTTGTGTGGTGCTGCTAGTTATGTGGGCTCTACCCTGCTAGGACTCACTAGAGACTGGGTGGGTGGAGAGCTTTGGTGAATCTCTGCCAAGCTTCTGGTGAATCTAGTACACAAACTGTTCATTGACACATTTTTGACATCTTGATTAAAGTTTGCTAGGAGAGGTTAAAAAGGGAGAACATGGTTGTCTGATTTTAGCCTCTGAAACATTGAATGAATACCCACTGGGAAAAGACGTCAGATCACCATCCAAATTTGGTTGATATTTGAGTTTACTTGTCAACCAACATATATCCACCTTGAAATAAACCACAGAGCTAGCTTGGCATGGCTAACTATGGGTGGTTGCTGCTAGGCTACAAGTGTAGAATAGCAATAGAATGACATGAGCTAGTGAGCAACACTACTGATCTGTGTGTTTGTGGCTAGTGTTATGAGAAGTAGATCATTTATCAGGGGCTTGTTTTACTTCTCAGATAGAAAATAGTAGCAAGCAACTGTCCATGGTGGCCCTGGTTGACTGGCTTGTCTCTCTTTACATACCGTCTGTAATCACAGTTAACAAAAGAGATCATTAGCCAGGTTTTGAAAAGACCAAACCTCAACTCTTTGTTTAGAAAACAATGATCAACCCTGTTATGATTAAAAAACAGCATAATTCTAGACAAGCTGGAGGTCTCCCGTGGAGTTGGCTGTAAGGGTGTGTGTGTGTGTTGATAATAGCTGTTGCGCAGGCTGATAGGCTAATAGAAGGCCTGCAGGAGACGACTGTGTTGATTAACATGGCAGACGTGCCTCGCCGACACACAGACACACACATGCTTAAATTTGCTAGTCAGGAAGGATTCTTCCAGAGTCTGCTCTCAGCTCACAGAACCCCCACAGAGCAACAGATGGTGAATAAGGGCAGTGTGTGTGTGTGTGTGTTTGTGTGTTTGTGTGACCTTCATTTAACTAGGCAAGTCTTATTTACAATGACAGCCTACCCCGGCCAAACCCGAATGATGCTGGGCCAATTCTGCGCTGCCCTATGGGACTCCCAATCAAGGCCGGATGTGATACAGCCTGGATTTGAACCAGGGACTGTAGTGACGCCTCTTGCATTGAGATGCAGTGCCTTAGACCACTGCGTCCATGTGTGTGTTAAATATTTAACTGTACTAGAATGATTAAAAGGCCGCTAAAATATGTAAGATTGGTATCGGGTTTTTTGGCAAGGAAAATATTGGATATCGGTATCGGCCAAAAATGTAATATCATTATATATTTTTTTACTGCAGTGGGCTAAATCAGGGTCACAGAGGGATTCTGGTAGTTTTTACCATGTCAGATATATAGAGTTTAAATGTATTACATCTGGCATCTGTTTGACATAGAAACACCAGATTTTCGTTTTTAAAATAATAATCTTTATTAATGATGAAAAATATGAATAACATTCCACCCATGAGGCCAAAGAGGGCGCTTTGGTCATTGACTGCTACACAGCCCTTTTCTCTGTCTTCCAAATATTGATTGATTGTATCTCTCTATGTATCATCTAAGTTCCTCAGACGATGTAAGAAGACCAGGTGTGTGACGTGCACGGGGATCTCTCTCATTGACTGACAACCATAATTGCTTTAGGTCAAAGGTCAATTTGGAGACTCTTAGTCTGGTGGTGTTGAGTCATCCCTCTGTCCTTAGGGACATGTTCGTGTGGGTGCGTGTGTCCTTCGGGACTTCCCTTCCCATTAGACATCAATAAATCAGTAATACTAAAGATGACAGAAGGATGTACTGGGAAACATTTCCTGCAACCCATCACCGGTCTGCTGCCGGCTGATGCTCTAATAGGTTTAGACACTTTAGGAACATCTCTGTGTTTGTGTGTGTGTGTTTGTGTTGGCTCAAACACCAGACGTTTCCCACTCTCCCACACTCCGTCTCTCCATCTCCCACACTCCGTCTCTCCATCTCCCACAATCCGTCTCTCCATCTCCCACACTCCATCTCTTCATCTCCCACACTCCCACACTCGGTCTCTCCATCTCCCACTCTCCCACGCTCCGTCTCTCCATCTCCCACGCTCCATCTCCCACTCTCCCACACTCCGTCTCTCCATCTCCCACTCTCCCACACTCGGTCTCTCCATCTCCCACACTCTGTCTCTCCATCTCCCACGCTCCGTCTCTCCATCTACCACGCTCTGTCTCTCCATCTCCCACTCTCCCACGCTCCGTCTCTCCATCTCCCACTCTCCCACACTCGGTCTCTCCATCTCCCACACTCTGTCTCTCCATCTCCCACACTCTGTCTCTCCATCTCCCACACTCTGTCTCTCCATCTCCCACACTCTGTCTCTCCATCTCCCACACTCCGTCTCTCCATCTCCCACGCTCCGTCTCTCCATCTCCCACGCTCCGTCTCTCCATCTCCCACGCTCCGTCTCTCCATCTCCCACTCTCCCATGCTCTCTCTCCATCTCCCACTCTCCCACACTCGGTCTCTCCATCTCCCACACTCCGTCTCTCCATCTCCCACACTCCCACACTCTGTCTCTCAATCTCCCACACTCTGTCTCTCCATCTCCCACGCTCCGTCTCTCCATCTCCCACGCTCCGTCTCTCCATCTCCCACGCTCCGTCTCTCCATCTCCCACGCTCCGTCTCTCCATCTCCCACGCTCCGTCTCTCCATCTCCCACGCTCCGTCTCTCCATCTCCCACGCTCCGTCTCTCCATCTCCCACGCTCCATCTCTCCATCTCCCACACTCCATCTCTCCATCTCCCACACTCCGTCTCTCCATCTCCCACACTCTGTCTCTCCATCTCCCACGCTCCGTCTCTCCATCTCCCACACTCCGTCTCTCCATCTCCCACGCTCCGTCTCTCCATCTCCCACGCTCCGTCTCTCCATCTCCCACGCTCCGTCTCTCCATCTCCCACGCTCCGTCTCTCCATCTCCCACGCTCCGTCTCTCCATCTCCCACTCTCCCACACTCGGTCTCTCCATCTCCCACACTCCGTCTCTCCATCTCCCACGCTCCGTCTCTCCATCTCCCACTCTCCCACACTCGGTCTCTCCATCTCCCACACTCCGTCTCTCCATCTCCCACGCTCTCTCCATCTCCCACGCTCCGTCTCTCCATCTCCCACGCTCCGTCTCTCCATCTCCCACTCTCCCATGCTCCGTCTCTCCGTCTCTCCATCTCCCACTCTCCCACACTCTGTCTCTCCATCTCCCACTCTCCCACACTCTGTCTCTCCATCTCCCACACTCTGTCTCTCCATCTCCCACTCTCCCACACTCGGTCTCTCCATCTCCCATGCTCCGTCTCTCCATCTCCCATGCTCCGTCTCTCCATCTCCCACACTCTGTCTCTCCATCTCCCACTCTCCCACACTCTGTCTCTCCATCTCCCATTCTCCCACACTCCGTCTCTCCATCTCCCACACTCCGTCTCTCCATCTCCCATACTCCGTCTATCCATCTCCCATTCTCCCACACTCCGTCTCTCCATCTCCCACACTCCCACACTCAGTCTCTCCATCTCCCACACTCCGTCTCTCCATCTCCCACACTCCCACACTCCGTCTCTCCATCTCCCACTCTCCCATGCTCCGTCTCTCCATCTCCCACACTCCGTCTCTCCATCTCCCACTCTCCCACGCTCGGTCTCTCCATCTCCCACTCTCCCACGCTCGGTCTCTCCATCTCCCACTCTCCCACGCTCCGTCTCTCCATCTCCCACGCTCCGTCTCTCCATCTCCCACGCTCCGTCTCTCCATCTCCCACGCTCCGTCTCTCCATCTCCCACTCTCCCACGCTCCGTCTCTCCATCTCCCACGCTCCGTCTCTCCATCTCTCCACGCTCTCTCCTCCCTCTCCCACGCTCCGTCTCTCCATCTCCCACACTCCCACACTCCGTCTCTCTCCCATCTCCCACTCTCCCACACTCCGTCTCTCCATCTCCCACGCTCCCCACGTCCGTCTCCATCTCCCACTCTCCCCATGTCTCTCTCCATCTCCCACTCTCCCATCTCTCCATCTCTCCATCTCCCACGCTCCGTCTCTCCATCTCCCACGCTCCGTCTCTCCATCTCCCACGCTCCGTCTCTCCATCTCCCACACTCTGTCTCTCCATCTCCCACTCTCCCACGCTCCGTCTCTCCATCTCCCACACTCCCACACTCGGTCTCTCCATCTCCCACTCTCCCACGCTCCGTCTCTCCATCTCCCACACTCCTCTCTCCATCTCCCACACTCCGTCTCTCCATCTCCCACTCTCCCACGCTCGGTCTCTCCATCTCCCACGCTCCGTCTCTCCATCTCCCACACTCCGTCTCTCCATCTCCCACTCTCCCATGCTCTGTCTCTCCATCTCCCACTCTCCCACACTCTGTCTCTCCATCTCCCACTCTCCCTCACTCCGTCTCTCCATCTCCCACACTCCGTCTCTCCATCTCCCACACTCCCACACTCCGTCTCTCCATCTCCCACACTCCCACACTCTCCGTCTCTCCATCTCCACACTCCCACTCCATCTCACTCTGTCTCTCCATCTCCCACACTCTCTCCATCTCCCACGCCCATCTCTCCATCTCCACACTCTGTCTCTCCATCTCCCACGCTGCTCCCATCTCTCCATCTCCCATCTCCCACGCTCCCGTCTCTCCATCTCCCACGCTCCCGTCTCTCCATCTCCCACGCTCCGTCTCTCCATCTCCCACTCCCACTCCCGTCTCTCCCATCTCCCGCTCCGTCTCTCCATCTCCCACGCTCCTCTCTCCATCTCCCATCTCCCACGCTCCGTCTCTCCATCTCCCACGCTCCCACACTCTCCATCTCCCACGCTCCATCTCCCATCTCCCACGCTCCGTCTCTCCATCTCCACACTCCGTCTCTCCATCTCCCACACTCCGTCTCTCCATCTCCCACTCCTCTCCGTCTCTCCATCTCCCATGCTCAAAATCCCACTCAATGCTCCGTCTCTCCATCTCCCCCACACTCTGTCTCTCCATCTCCCATGTCCCAACGTCTCTCTCTCCATCTCCCACACTCCGTCTCTCCATCTCCCACACTCCATCTCTCCATCTCCCACACTCCCGTCTCTCCATCTCCCACACTCCGTCTCTCCATCTCCCACTCTCCATCTCTCCATCTCCCACACTCCGTCTCTCCATCTCCCACGCTCCGTCTCTCCATCTCCCACTCTCCCCCACGCTCCGTCTCTCCTCCCATCCGTCTCTCCATCTCCCACGCTCCGTCTCTCCATCTCCCACGCTCCGTCTCTCCATCTCCCACGCTCTCCCATCTCCCACGCTCTCTCTCCATCTCTCCACGCTCCGTCTCTCCATCTCCCACGCTCCGTCTCTCCATCTCCCACGCTCCGTCTCTCCATCTCCCACGCTCCGTCTCTCCATCTCCCATCTCCGTCTCCCATCTCCCACGCTCCGTCTCTCCATCTCCCACACTCTGTCTCTCCATCTCCCACTCCATCTCCACGCTCTCCATCTCTCCATCTCCCACACTCCGTCTCTCCATCTCCCACGCTCCCGTCTCCATCTCTCCATCTCTCCCACTCCGGTCTCTCCATCTCCTCCCACACTCGTCTCTCCATCTCCCACTCTCCCACGCTCCCATCTCTCCATCTCCCACGCTCCGTCTCTCCATCTCCCACGCTCCGTCTCTCCATCTCCCACGCTCCGTCTCTCCATCTCCCACGCTCCATCTCTCCATCTCCCATCCTCCTCCGTCTCTCCATCTCCCACACTCCGTCCATCTCCATCTCCCATCTCCCACACTCTGTCTCTCTCCCATCTCCCACTCCCGTCTCTCCATCTCCCACACTCCGTCTCTCCATCTCCCACACTCCGTCTCTCCATCTCCCACGCTCTGTCTCTCCATCTCCCACTCTCCCACGCTCGGTCTCTCCATCTCCCACTCTCCCATCTCCCGCTCCGTCTCTCCATCTCCCACACTCCGTCTCTCCATCTCCCACGCTCCCACTCTCCATCTCCCACGCTCCATCTCTCCATCTCCCACGCTCCGTCTCTCCATCTCCCACGCTCCGTCTCCATCTCCCATCTCCCACGCTCCGTCTCTCCATCTCCCACTCTCCTCTCCCATCTCCCACTCTCTGTCTCTCCATCTCCCACTCTCCCCATCTCCCCTCCGTCTCTCCATCTCCCACTCCCATCTCCCTCTCCATCTCCCACATCCCATGCTCCGTCTCTCTCCATCTCCCCACTCTCCCACCTCCCTCTCTCCATCTCCCACTCCCACTCTCCGTCTCTCCATCTCCACTCTCCCACACTCTCTCTCCCATCTCCCACGCTCCGTCTCTCCATCTCCCACGCTCCGTCTCTCCATCTCCCACGCTCCTCTCTCCATCTCCCACGCTCCATCTCCCACGCTCTCTCTCCATCTCCCACGCTCCGTCTCTCCATCTCCCACACTCCGTCTCTCCATCTCCCATCTCCCACGTCTCTCCATCTCCCATCTCCCACGCTCTGTCTCTCCATCTCCCACGCTCCTCTCCATCTCCACTCCCACTCCGTCTCTCCATCTCCCACTCCCACTCCGTCTCTCCATCTCCCACCTCTCCGTCTCTCCATCTCCCACACTCCCACTCTCCATCTCCCACACTCCGTCTCTCCATCTCCCACGCTCTGTCTCTCCATCTCCCACACTGTCTCTCCATCTCCCACACCCTGTCTCTCCATCTCCCCCACGCTCCGTCTCTCCATCTCCCACGCTCCAGATCTCTCCATCTCCCACTCCATCTCCCATCTCCCACGCTCCGTCTCTCCATCTCCCACGCTCCGTCTCTCCATCTCCCACTCTCCGTCTCTCCATCTCCCACGCTCCGTCTCTCCATCTCCCTCCACGCTCCGTCTCTCTCATCTCCCTCCCATGCTCCAGTCTCTCCATCTCCCACGCTCCAGTCTCTCCATCTCCCATCTCCCATCCGCTCCGTCTCTCCATCTCCCCACACTCCGTCTCTCCATCTCCCCATGCTCCCATCTCTCCATCTCTCCATCTCCCCACTCCATCTCTCCATCTCTCCATCTCCCACACTCCGTCTCTCCATCTCCCATGCTCTGTCTCTCCATCTCCCACACTCCGTCCATCTCCATCTCCCACGCTCCATCTCCCCATCTCCCTCCATCTCCCATCTCTCCATCTCCCATCTCTCCATCTCCCACCCTCTGTCTCTCCATCTCCCACTCCGTCTCTCCATCTCCCACGCTCCTCTCTCCATCTCCCACGCTCCGTCTCTCCATCTCCCATCTCCCCATCTCTCCATCTCTCCATCTCCCACACTCCATCTCTCCATCTCCCACCACATCTCCGTCTCTCCATCTCCCATCTCCCATCTCCGTCTCTCCCATCTCCCATCTCCCACTCCGTCTCTCCGTCTCTCCATCTCCCCTCAATCCGTCTCTCCATCTCCCACCTCCGTCTCTCCATCTCCAATCCCATCTCTGTCTCTCTCATCTCCCACATGCTCCGTCTCTCCATCTCCCACACTCCGTCTCTCCATCTCCCACGCTCCGTCTATCCATCTCCATCTCCCACACTCCGTCTCTCCATCTCCCACACTCCCACACTCTGTCTCTCCATCTCCCACGCTCCGTCTCTCCATCTCCCCCACACTCCAGTCTCCCATCTCCCATCTCCAGTCTCTCCATCTCCCACACTCCGTCTCTCCATCTCCCACGCTCCGTCTCTCCATCTCCCATGCTCCGTCTCTCCATCTCCCACACTCCCATCTCTCCATCTCCCACGCTCCGTCTCTCCATCTCCCATCTCCGTCTCCGTCTCTCCATCTCCCAATGCTCCAGTCTCTCCATCTCCCACGCTCCGTCTCTCCATCTCCCACATCTCCGTCTCTCCATCTCCACACTCTCCCCATCTCCCACTCTCCAGTCTCTCCATCTCCCACGCTCCCTCTCTCCATCTCCCATCTCCATCTCCCACGCTCCGTCTCTCCATCTCCCACTCTCCCTCCCACACTCTGTCTCAGTCTCTCCATCTCCCACACTCTGTCTCTCCATCTCCCACATCTCCCACTCTCTCCATCTCCCACGCTCCGTCTCTCCATCTCCCACACTCCCGTCTCTCCATCTCCCACACTCTGTCTCTCCATCTCCACTCAATGCTCTGTCTCTCCATCTCCCACACTCCGTCTCTCCATCTCCCACACTCCGTCTCTCCATCTCCCACGCTCCCACTCTCCATCTCTCCATCTCCCACTCCCATCTCTCTCCATCTCCCATCTCCCACTCTGTCTCTCCATCTCCACACTCCGTCTCTCCATCTCTCCGTCTCTCCATCTCCCATGCTCCGTCTCTCCATCTCCCATCTCCTGCTCCGTCTCTCCATCTCCCACACTCCGTCTCTCCATCTCCCACGCTCCGTCTCTCTCATCTCCACATGCTCCGTCTCTCCATCTCCCACGCTCCGTCTCTCCATCTCCCACCTCCCATGTCTCTCCATCTCCCACGCTCCGTCTCTCCATCTCCCACGCTCCCACTCTCCATCTCTCCATCTCCCACTCTCCCATGCTCCGTCTCTCCATCTCCCCATGCTCCGTCTCTCCATCTCCCAATGCTCCGTCTCTCCATCTCCCAAAACTCTCCGTCTCTCCATCTCCCACGCTCCGTCTCACAGGTCTCTCCATCTCCCACGCTCCCACGCTCGTCTCTCCATCTCCCACGCTCCTCCATCTCAAGTCTGTCTCCATCTCCCATCTCTCCATCTCCCATCTCAATCTCCCATCTCCCATCTCTCTGTCTCTCCATCTCCCACACTCTGTCTCTCCATCTCTCCATCCTCACACTCTGTCTCTCCATCTCCCACTCCGCTCCATCTCCCAATCTCTCCATCTCCCACACTCCTCTCCATCTCACTCCTCTCCATCTCCCACTCTCCCATGCTCCATCTCTCCATCTCCCACTCTCCTCTCCATCTCTCCATCTCCACCTCCGTCTCTCCATCTCCCACACTCCCACTCCTCTCCATCTCCCACACTCTGTCTCTCCATCTCCCACACTCTGTCTCTCCATCTCCCACGCTCCGTCTCTCCATCTCCCACACTCCCACTCTCCATCTCCCACACTCTCTCTCCATCTCCCACCTCTGTCTCTCCATCTCCCACACTCTGTCTCTCCATCTCCCACGGCTCTCTCCCATCTCCCCCCATGCTCCCGTCTCTCTCTCCATCTCCCATCTCCCATGCTCCGTCTCTCCATCTCCCACACTCCGTCTCTCCATCTCCCACACTCCGTCTCTCCATCTCCCACGCTCCGTCTCTCCATCTCCACACTCTCCGTCTCTCCATCTCCCACATCTCCGTCTCTCCATCTCCCACGCTCCGTCTCTCCCCATCTCCCACTCCATCCCACTCCCGTCTCTCCATCTCCCACACTCCGTCTCTCCATCTCCATCTCCCACGCTCCGTCTCTCCATCTCCCACACTCCGTCTCTCCATCTCCCACTCTCCCATGCTCTGTCTCTCCATCTCCCACTCTCCACCCTCTGTCTCTCCATCTCCCACTCTCCCTCACTCCGTCTCTCCATCTCCCACACTCCGTCTCTCCATCTCCCACACTCCCACACTCCGTCTCTACATCTCCCACTCTCCCACACTCGGTCTCTACATCTCCCACACTCTGTCTCTCCATCTCCCACGCTCCGTCTCTCCATCTACCACGCTCTGTCTCTCCATCTCCCACTCTGTCTCTCCATCTCCCACGCTCCGTCTCTCCATCTCCCACACTCCCACACTCTCTCCATCTCCCACACTCCCGTCTCTCCATCTCCCACACTCCATCTCTCCATCTCCCACTCTCCCATCTCCCATCTCCCACGCTCCGTCTCTCCATCTCCCATCTCCACTCCCGTCTCTCCATCTCTCCACGCTCCGTCTCTCCATCTCCCACGCTCCCGTCTCTCCATCTCCCACGCTCCGTCTCTCCATCTCCCACGCTCCGTCTCTCCATCTCCCACGCTCCGTCTCTCCATCTCCCATCTCCCATGCTCCGTCTCTCCATCTCCCACTCTCCCACACTCTGTCTCTCCATCTCCCACTCTCCCAGGTCTCTCCATCTCCCACGCTCCGTCTCTCCATCTCCACACTCCGTCTCTCCATCTCCCACTCTGTCTCCCATCTCCCACTCTCCCAGTCTCTCCATCTCCCATCTCCTCTGTCTCTCCATCTCCCACACTCTGTCTCTCATCTCCCACCACTCCGTCTCTCCATCTCCCACACTCTGTCTCTCCATCTCCCACACTCCCACACTCCATCTCCATCTCCCACTCTCCATCTCTCCATCTCCCGTCTCCCATCTCCCACTCCGTCTCTCCATCTCCCACACTCCGTCTCTCCATCTCCCACACTCCGTCTCTCCATCTCCCACGCTCCTCGCTCTCTCCATCTCCCACGCTCTCTCTCCATCTCTCCACGCTCCGTCTCTCCATCTCCCACGCTCCGTCTCTCCATCTCCCACGCTCCCACTCTCTCCCATCTCCCACGCTCCGTCTCTCCATCTCCCATCTCCCACGCTCCGTCTCTCCATCTCCCACTCCCCACGCTCCAGGTCTCCATCCTCCATCTCCCACGCTCCGTCTCTCCATCTCCCACGCTCCCACGTCTCTCCATCTCCCATGCTCCGTCTCTCCATCTCCCACGCTCCGTCTCTCCATCTCCCACGCTCCGTCTCTCCATCTCCACGCTCCGTCTCTCCATCTCCCCCATGCTCCGTCTCTCCATCTCCCATGTCTCCCATCTCCCACGCTCCGTCTCTCCATCTCCCATCTGTCTCTCCATCTCCCACATCTGCTCTCATCTCCAATACTCTGTCTCTCCATCTCCCACACTCTGTCTCTCCATCTCCCACACTCCATCTCTCCATCTCCCACACTCCCTCTCTCCATCTCCCACACTCCTCTCTCTCCATCTCCCACACTCCGTCTCTCCATCTCCCACATGCTCCCGTCTCCATCTCATCTCCCACCTCCGTCTCTCCATCTCCCACTCTCCCACTCTGTCTCTCCATCTCCCATCTCCCACTCCGTCTCCATCTCATCTCCCCACACTCCACGTCTCTCCATCTCCCACGCTCCGTCTCTCCATCTCCCACGCTCCGTCTCTCCATCTCCCACGCTCTGTCTCTCCATCTCCCACACTCCCAGTCTCTCCATCTCCCACTCCCCATCTCCTCTCTCCATCTCCCACACTCCGTCTCTCCATCTCCCACACTCCCACTCTCCATCTCCCACGCTCTGTCTCTCCATCTCCCACTCTCCCATCTCCCACGCTCCGTCTCTCCATCTCCCACTCCCACGCTCCGTCTCTCCATCTCCCACGCTCCGTCTCTCCATCTCCCACTCCCCTGCTCCGTCTCTCCATCTCCCACGCTCCCACACTCAGTCTCTCCATCTCCCCATCTCCGTCTCTCCATCTCCCACGCTCTCGTCTCTCCATCTCCCACGCTCCGTCTCTCCATCTCCCACGCTCCGTCTCTCCATCTCCCATCTCCACACTCCATCTCTCCATCTCCCACTCTCCCACACTCCGTCTCTCCATCTCCCACTCTCCCGTCTCTCCATCTCCCACGCTCCGTCTCTCCATCTCCCATCTCCCTCCATCTCCAATCTCAGTCTCTCCATCTCCCACGCTCCGTCTCTCCATCTCCCATCTCCATCTCCCAGTCTCTCCATCTCCCATGCTCCGTCTCTCCATCTCCCACGCTCCAGTCTCTCCGTCTCTCCATCTCCCACGCTCCGTCTCTCCATCTCCCATGCTCCGTCTCTCCATCTCCCATGCTCCGTCTCTCCATCTCCCATCTCCGTCTCTCCATCTCCCATCTCCCATGTCTCTCCATCTCCCGCTCCGTCTCTCCATCTCCCATCTCCCATGCTCCCACTCTCCATCTCCCATCTCCGTCTCTCCATCTCCCACTCTGTCTCTCCATCTCTCTCCATCTCCCCCATGCTCCGTCTCTCCATCTCCCATGCTCCGTCTCTCCATCTCCCATGCTCCACTGTCTCTCCATCTCCCATGCTCCGTCTCTCCATCTCCTCATCTCCCACACTCCGTCTCTCCATCTCCTCTCCCGTCGCTCCGTCTCTCCATCTCACATGCTCACTCTCCATCTCCCATCTCCGTCTCTCCATCTCCCACACTCCGTCTCTCCATCTCCCATGCTCTCTCTCCATCTCACAATGCTCCGTCTCTCCATCTCCCACGCTCCGTCTCTCCATCTCCCACGCTCCGTCTCCATCTCCCACTCCCTCTCCGTCTCTCCATCTCCCACACTCCCTCTGCTCTCTCCATCTCCATCTCTCTCCATCTCACACTCTTTCTCTCCATCTCCCACGCTCTCCATCTCCCCATCTCTCCATCTCCCACCTCCGTCTCTCCATCTCCCACGCTCCGTCTCTCCATCTCCACGCTCCGTCTCTCCATCTCCCATGCTCCGTCTCTCCATCTCCCATGCTCCGTCTCTCCATCTCCCATGCTCCTCTCTCCATCTCCCACGCTCTCTCCATCTCATCTCTCCCATGCTCCGTCTCTCCATCTCCCACACTCTCCCGTCTCTCCATCTCCCACTCCCTCTCCATCTCCCAGTCTCTCCATCTCCCACCAATGCTCCGTCTCTCCATCTCCCACTCTCTCCCACCTCTGTCTCTCCATCTCCCACTCCGTCTCTCCATCTCCATCTCCCACACTCTGTCTCCCATCTCCATCATCTCCCACTCCGTCTCTCCATCTCCCACACTCTCCATCTCTCCATCTCCCACACTCTGTCTCTCCATCTCCCACGTCTCCCACTCTCCATCTCCCACATCTGTCTCTCCATCTCCCACACTCCGTCTCTCCATCTCCCACCTCCTCTCTCTCCATCTCCCACACTCCCAGTCTCTCCATCTCCCACACTCTGTCTCTCCATCTCCCACTCCGTCTCTGTCCCATCTCCCACATGCTCGTCTCTCCATCTCCCACACTCTGTCTCCATCTCCCACACTCTCCTCCATCTCCCACGCTCCATCTCTCCATCTCCCTCTCCATCTCCCACGCTCCGTCTCTCCATCTCCCACACTCCGTCTCTCCATCTCCCATCTCCCCCTCTCTCCATCTCCCACGCTCCATCTCTCCATCTCCCACGCTCTGTCTCTCCATCTCCCACACTCTGTCTCTCCATCTCCCATGCTCCGTCTCTCCATCTCCCACACTCTGTCTCCATCTCATCTCCCTCTCCATCTCCCATGCTCCGTCTCTCCATCTCCCACGCTCCAGTCTCCATCTCCCACGCTCCGTCTCTCCATCTCCCACGCTCCGTCTCTCCATCTCCCACGCTCCGTCTCTCCATCTCCCACGCTCCGTCTCTCCATCTCCCACGCTCCGTCTCTCCATCTCCCACGCTCCGATCTCTCCATCTCCCACGCTCCGTCTCTCCATCTCCCACGCTCCGTCTCTCCGTCTCTCCATCTCCCATGCTCCGTCTCTCCATCTCCCATGCTCCGTCTCTCCATCTCCCATGCTCCGTCTCTCCATCTCCCATGCTCCGTCTCTCCATCTCCCATGCTCCGTCTCTCCATCTCCCACGCTCCCTCGCTCCGTCTCTCCATCTCCCACGCTCCGTCTCTCCATCTCCCACGCTCCGTCTCTCCATCTCCCATGCTCCGTCTCTCCATCTCCCACGCTCCGTCTCTCCATCTCCCACGCTCCGTCTCTCCATCTCCCATCTCCCTCGCTCCGTCTCTCCATCTCCCACGCTCCTCCGTCTCTCCATCTCCCACGCTCCGTCTCTCCATCTCCCACGCTCCATCTCCCATCTCCCATGCTCCGTCTCTCCATCTCCCACTCTCCGTCTCTCCATCTCCAATGCTCCGTCTCTCCATCTCCCATGCTCCATCCGTCTCTCTCTCCATCTCCCATGTCCGTCTCCCATCTCCCACACTCCCCACACTCCGTCTCCATCCATCTCCCACTCTCCCATCTCCCACTCCGTCTCTCCATCTCCCACTCTCCCATGCTCCATCTCTCCATCTCCCACACTCGGTCTCCATCTCCATCTCCCCATCTCCCACGCTCCGTCTCTCCATCTCCACTCCTCTGCTCCGTCTCTCCATCTCCCACGCTCCGTCTCTCTCCCATCTCCCTCGCTCCGTCTCTCCATCTCCCATGCTCCGTCTCTCCATCTCCCACGCTCCCACGTCTCTCCATCTCCCACGCTCCGTCTCTCCATCTCCCACACTCTGTCTCTCCATCTCCCACTCTCCCACGCTCCGTCTCTCCATCTCCCACTCCGTCTCTCCATCTCCCACTCTCCGTCTCTCCCATCTCCCACGCTCCGTCTCTCCATCTCCCACGCTCTTTCTCTCCATCTCCCACACTCTCCGTCTCTCCATCTCTCTCCACACTCTGTCTCTCCATCTCCCCACACTCTGTCTCTCCATCTCCCACGCTCTCTCCATCTCCCATCTCTCCATCTCCCACTCCGTCTCCATCTCCCACACTCCCACACTCTCTCCATCTCCCACTCTCCCACTCCGTCTCTCCATCTCCCACACTCTGTCTCTCCATCTCCCTCCATGCTCCGTCTCTCCATCTCCCATGCTCCGTCTCTCCATCTCCCACGCTCCGTCTCTCCATCTCCCACGCTCTGTCTCTCCATCTCCCACATCTCCCATCTCTGTCTCTCCATCTCCCACACTCTGTCTCTCCATCTCCCACACTCTGTCTCTCCATCTCCCACACTCTGTCTCTCCATCTCCCACGCTCTGTCTCTCCATCTCCCACACTCTGTCTCTCCATCTCCCACGCTCTGTCTCTCCATCTCCCACGCTCTGTCTCTCCATCTCCCACGCTCTGTCTCTCCATCTCCCACGCTCTGTCTCTCCATCTCCCACGCTCCGTCTCTCCATCTCCCACGCTCTGTCTCTCCATCTCCCACGCTCCGTCTCTCCATCTCCCACTCTCCATCTCCCATGCTCTGTCTCTCCATCTCCCACGCTCTGTCTCTCCATCTCCCACACTCTGTCTCTCCATCTCCCACACTCTGTCTCTCCATCTCCCACACTCTGTCTCTCCATCTCCCACACTCTGTCTCTCCATCTCCCACACTCTGTCTCTCCATCTCCCACGCTCCGTCTCTCCATCTCCCACGCTCCGTCTCTCCATCTCCCACGCTCCGTCTCTCCATCTCCCACGCTCCCCCGCTCCGTCTCTCCATCTCCCATGCTCCGTCTCTCCATCTCCAATGCTCCGTCTCTCCATCTCCCATGCTCCGTCTCTCCATCTCACACGCTCCCTCGCTCCGTCTCTCCATCTCCCATGCTCCGTCTCTCCATCTCCCATGCTCCGTCTCTCCATCTCACACGCTCCCTCGCTCCGTCTCTCCATCTCCCATGCTCCGTCTCTCCATCTCCCACGCCCATCGCTCCGTCTCTCCATCTCCACACTCCCACCTCAGCTCCGTCTCTCCATCTCCCACACTCTGTCTCTCCATCTCCCACTCCCTCGCTCCCGTCTCTCCATCTCCACGCTCTGTCTCCCACGCTCCCATCTCATCTCTCCATCTCCCACTCTCCCACGCTCGGTCTCTCCATCTCCCACTCTCCCATGCTCCGTCTCTCCATCTCCCCATCTCCCACGCTCCGTCTCTCCATCTCCCCACACTCTGTCTCCCATCTCCCATCTCCCATGCTCCGTCTCCATCTCCCACGCTCCATCTCTCCATCTCCCACGCTCCGTCTCTCCATCTCCCACGCTCCGTCTCTCCATCTCCCACGCTCCCACTCTCCATCTCCCACGCTCCGTCTCTCCATCTCCCACGCTCCGTCTCTCCATCTCCCACGCTCCGTCTCTCCATCTCCCACGCTCCGTCTCTCCATCTCCCACGCTCCGTCTCTCCATCTCCCACACTCCCATCTCTCCGTCTCTCCATCTCCCACTCCCACACTCGGTCTCTCCATCTCCCACTCTCCCACTCTGTCTCTCCATCTCCCACACTCCCACGCTCCGTCTCTCCATCTCCCATGCTCGCGTCTCTCCATCTCCCACGCTCTCTCTCCCACACTCCCATCTCTCCATCTCCCACATCTCCGTCTCTCCATCTCCACGCTCTGTCTCTCCATCTCCCACTCTCCCACTCTCTCTCTCCATCTCCACCTCCGTCTCTCCATCTCCCACGCTCCGTCTCTCCATCTCCATCTCCGTCTCTCCATCTCCCATGCTCCGTCTCTCCATCTCCCATCTCCCACGCTCCGTCTCTCCATCTCCCACGCTCCGTCTCTCCATCTCCCACGCTCCGTCTCTCCATCTCCCACGCTCCGTCTCTCCATCTCCCACGCTCCGTCTCTCCATCTCCCACGCTCCGTCTCTCCATCTCCCACGCTCCGTCTCTCCATCTCCCACGCTCCGTCTCTCCATCTCCCACGCTCCTCGCTCCGTCTCTCCATCTCCCATGCTCCGTCTCTCCATCTCCCATGCTCCGTCTCTCCATCTCCCATCTCCCATCGCTCCGTCTCTCCATCTCCCATGCTCCGTCTCTCCATCTCCCACGCTCCGTCTCTCCATCTCCCACGCTCCGTCTCTCCATCTCCCACGCTCCGTCTCTCCATCTCCCACGCTCCGTCTCTCCATCTCCCACGCTCCGTCTCTCCATCTCCCATGCTCCGTCTCTCCATCTCCCACGCTCCGTCTCCATCTCCCACGCTCCGTCTCTCCATCTCCCACGCTCCGTCTCTCCATCTCCCACGCTCCTCTGTCTCTCCATCTCCCACGCTCCGTCTCTCCATCTCCCACGCTCCGTCTCTCCATCTCCCACGCTCCGTCTCTCCATCTCCCACGCTCCCTCGCTCCGTCTCTCCATCTCCCACGCTCCGTCTCTCCATCTCCCACGCTCCGTCTCTCCATCTCCCACGCTCCGTCTCTCCATCTCCCACGCTCCGTCTCTCCATCTCCCACGCTCCGTCTCTCCATCTCCCATGCTCCGTCTCTCCATCTCCCACGCTCCGTCTCTCCATCTCCCACGCTCCCTCGCTCCGTCTCTCCATCTCTCACTCTCCCACACTCTGTCTCTCCATCTCCCACTCTCCCTCACTCCGTCTCTCCAACTCCCACACTCCGTCTCTCCATCTCCCACACTCCCACACTCCGTCTCTCCATCTCCCACTCTCCCACACTCGGTCTCTCCATCTCCCACACTCTGTCTCTACATCTCCCACACTCTGTCTCTCCATCTCCCACACTCTGTCTCTCCATCTCCCACACTCTGTCTCTCCATCTCCCACGCTCCGTCTCTCCATCTCCCACACTCTGTCTCTCCATCTCCCACACTCTGTCTCTCCATCTCCCATGCTCCGTCTCTCCATCTCCCACGCTCCCTCCGTCTCTCCATCTCCCACGCTCCGTCTCTCCGTCTCTCCATCTCCCATGCTCCGTCTCTCCATCTCCAATGCTCCGTCTCTCCATCTCCAATGCTCCGTCTCTCCATCTCCCATGCTCCGTCTCTCCATCTCCCATGCTCCGTCTCTCCATCTCCCATGCTCCGTCTCTCCATCTCCCACACTCCCACACTCGGTCTCTCCATCTCCTCTCCCACACTCCGTCTCTCCGTCTCCCATCTCCCATGCTCCGTCTCTCCATCTCCCACGCTCCGTCTCTCCATCTCCAATGCTCCGTCTCTCCATCTCCCATGCTCCGTCTCTCCATCTCCCATGCTCCGTCTCTCCATCTCCCATGCTCCGTCTCTCCATCTCCCATGCTCCGTCTCTCCATCTCCCATGCTCCGTCTCTCCATCTCCCATGCTCCGTCTCTCCATCTCCAATGCTCCGTCTCTCCATCTCCCATGCTCCGTCTCTCCATCTCCAATGCTCCGTCTCTCCATCTCCCATGCTCCGTCTCTCCATCTCCTCCATCTCCCATCTATCTCTCCCACACTCCCACACTCGGTCTCTCCATCTCCCACTCCGTCTCTCCATCTCCCACGCTCCGTCTCTCCATCTCCCACGCTCCGTCTCTCCATCTCCCATGTCTCCCATCTCTCCATCTCCCACGCTCCCATCTCCCATCTCTCCATCTCCCATGCTCCCGTCTCTCCATCTCCATAAACACTCCCGTCTCTCCATCTCCCATGCTCCGTCTCCCACACTCTCCCATCTCCCATGCTCAGTCTCTCCATCTCCCACGCTCCGTCTCTCCATCTCCCATGCTCCGTCTCTCCATCTCCCACGCTCCCAGTCTCTCCATCTCCCATGCTCAGTCTCTCCATCTCCCATGCTCAGTCTCCCATCTCCCATGCTCCAGTCTCTCCATCTCCCATGCTCCGTCTCTCCATCTCCCCTCGCTCCGTCTCTCCATCTCCCATGCTCCGTCTATCCATCTCCCACACTCCCACACTCGGTCTCTCCATCTCCCACGCTCCGTCTCTCCATCTCCCACGCTCCGTCTCTCCATCTCCCACGCTCCGTCTCTCCATCTCCCACGCTCCGTCTCTCCATCTCCCACGCTCCGTCTCTCCATCTCCCACGCTCCGTCTCTCCGTCTCTCCATCTCCCATGCTCCGTCTCTCCATCTCCCATGCTCCGTCTCTCCATCTCCCATGCTCCGTCTCTCCATCTCCCACGCTCCGTCTCTCCGTCTCTCCATCTCCCATGCTCCGTCTCTCCATCTCCCACGCTCCGTCTCTCCATCTCCCACGCTCCGTCTCTCCGTCTCTCCATCCCCCATGCTCCGTCTCTCCATCTCCCACGCTCCGTCTCTCCATCTCCCACGCTCCGTCTCCGTCTCTCCATCTCCCACGCTCCGTCTCTCCATCTCCCACGCTCCGTCTCTCCATCTCCCACGCTCCGTCTCTCCATCTCCCACGCTCCGTCTCTCCATCTCCCATGCTCCGTCTCTCCATCTCCCATGCTCCGTCTCTCCATCTCCCACGCTCCGTCTCTCCATCTCCCACGCTCCGTCTCTCCATCTCCCACGCTCCGTCTCTCCATCTCCCACGCTCCGTCTCTCCATCTCCCACGCTCCGTCTCTCCATCTCCCATGCTCCGTCTCTCCATCTCCAATGCTCCGTCTCTCCATCTCCCATGCTCCGTCTCTCCATCTCCCATGCTCCGTCTCTCCATCTCCAATGCTCAGTCTCTCCATCTCCAATGCTCCGTCTCTCCATCTCCCATCTCCCAATGCTCCGTCTCTCCATCTCCAATGCTCCGTCTCTCCATCTCCAATGCTCCGTCTCTCCATCTCCAATGCTCCGTCTCTCCATCTCCCATGCTCCGTCTATCCATCTCCCACACTCCCACACTCGGTCTCTCCATCTCCCACTCTCCCACACTCGGTCTCTCCATCTCCCACTCTCCCACACTCGGTCTCTCCATCTCCCACTCTCCCATGCTCCGTCTCTCCATCTCCCACACTCCCACGCTCTGTCTCTCCATCTCCCACGCTCCGTCTCTCCATCTCCCACGCTCCGTCTCTCCATCTCCCACGCTCCGTCTCTCCATCTCCCACTCTCCCATGCACCGTCTCTCTATCTCCCACACTCCCATACTCGGTCTCTCCATCTCCCACACTCTGTCTCTACATCTCCCACACTCTGTCTCTCCATCTCCCACGCTCCGTCTCTCCATCTCCCACGCTCCGTCTCTCCATCTCCCACGCTCCGTCTCTCCATCTCCCACGCTCCGTCTCTCCATCTCCCACGCTCCGTCTCTCCATCTCCCACGCTCCGTCTCTCCATCTCCCACTCCCACACTCGGTCTCTCCATCTCCCACACTCTGTCTCTCCATCTCCCACACTCGGTCTCTCCATCTCCCACACTCGGTCTCTCCATCTCCCACACTCTGTCTCTCCATCTCCCACGCTCTGTCTCTCCATCTCCCACTCTCCCATGCTCCGTCTCTCCATCTCCCACTCTCCCCACTCTCTGTTTGTGTTTACATTTACAGATGCTGCATGACTGACTCCTGTAGGGAACGCTGTGGTTCCCCAGGTGTGCTCTTAGTAGTCCTGTTTGTGTTTACATTTACAGATGCTGCATGACTGACTCCTGTAGGGAACGCTGTGGTTCCCCAGGTGTGCACTTAGTAGTCCTGTTTGTGTTTACATTTACAGATGCTGCATGACTGACTCCTGTAGGGAATGCTGTGGTTCCCCAGGTGTGCTCTTAGCAGTCCTGTTTGTGTTTACATTTACAGATGCTGCATGACTGACTCCTGTAGGGAACGCTGTGGTTCCCCAGGTGTGCTCTTAGTAGTCCTGTTTGTGTTTACATTTACAGATGCTGCATGACTGACTCCTGTAGGGAACGCTGTGGTTCCCCAGGTGTGCACTTAGTAGTCCTGTTTGTGTTTACATTTACAGATGCTGCATGACTGACTCCTGTAGGGAATGCTGTGGTTCCCCAGGTGTGCACTTAGTAGTCCTGTTTGTGTTTACATTTACAGATGCTGCATGACTGACTCCTGTAGGGAACGCTGTGGTTCCCCAGGTGTGCACTTAGTAGTCCTGTTTGTGTTTACATTTACAGATGCTGCATGACTGACTCCTGTAGGGAACGCTGTGGTTCCCCAGGTGTGCTCTTAGCAGTCCTGTTTGTGTTTACATTTACAGATGCTGCATGACTGACTCCTGTAGGGAACGCTGTGGTTCCCCAGGTGTGCTCTTAGCAGTCCTGTTTGTGTTTACATTTACAGATGCTGCATGACTGACTCCTGTAGGGAACGCTGTGGTTCCCCAGGTGTGCTCTTAGCAGTCCTGTTTGTGTTTACATTTACAGATGCTGCATGACTGACTCCTGTAGGGAACGCTGTGGTTCCCCAGGTGTGCTCTTAGCAGTCCTGTTTGTGTTTACATTTACAGATGCTGCATGACTGACTCCTGTAGGGAACGCTGTGGTTCCCCAGGTGTGCTCTTAGTAGTCCTGTTTGTGTTTACATTTACAGATGCAGCATGACTGACTCCTGTAGGGAACGCTGTGGTTCCCCAGGTGTGCTCTTAGTAGTCCTGTTTGTGTTTACATTTACAGATGCAGCATGACTGACTCCTGTAGGGAATGCTGTGGTTCCCCAGGTGTGCTCTTAGTAGTCCTGTTTGTGTTTACATTTACAGATGCTGCATGACTGACTCCTGTAGGGAACGCTGTGGTTCCCCAGGTGTGCTCTTAGTAGTCCTGTTTGTGTTTACATTTACAGATGCTGCATGACTGACTCCTGTAGAGGCCAGCTGTGGTTCCCCAGGTGTGCACTAGTAGTCCTGTTTGTGTTTACATTTACAGATGCTGCATGACTGACTCCTGTAGGGAACGCTGTGGTTCCCCAGGTGTGCTCTTAGTAGTCCTGTTTGTGTTTACATTTACAGATGCTGCATGACTGACTCCTGTAGGGAATGCTGTGGTTCCCCAGGTGTGCTCTTAGTAGTCCTGTTTGTGTTTACATTTACAGATGCTGCATGACTGACTCCTGTAGGGAGCGCTGTGGTTCCCCAGGTGTGCACTTAGCAGTCCTGTTTGTGTTTACATTTACAGATGCAGCATGACTGACTCCTGTAGGGAATGCTGTGGTTCCCCAGGTGTGCTCTTAGTAGTCCTGTTTGTGTTTACATTTACAGATGCTGCATGACTGACTCCTGTAGGGAACGCTGTGGTTCCCCAGGTGTGCACTTAGCAGTCCTGTTTGTGTTTACATTTACAGATGCTGCATGACTGACTCCTGTAGGGAACGCTGTGGTTCCCCAGGTGTGCTCTTAGTAGTCCTGTTTGTGTTTACATTTACAGATGCAGCATGACTGACTCCTGTAGGGAACGCTGTGGTTCCCCAGGTGTGCACTTAGCAGTCCTGTTTGTGTTTACATTTACAGATGCTGCATGACTGACTCCTGTAGGGAACGCTGTGGTTCCCCAGGTGTGCTCTTAGTAGTCCTGTTTGTGTTTACATTTACAGATGCAGCATGACTGACTCCTGTAGGGAACGCTGTGGTTCCCCAGGTGTGCACTTAGTAGTCCTGTTTGTGTTTACATTTACAGATGCAGCATGACTGACTCCTGTAGGGAACGCTGTGGTTCCCCAGGTGTGCACTTAGTAGTCCTGTTTGTGTTTACATTTACAGATGCTGCATGACTGACTCCTGTAGGGAATGCTGTGGTTCCCCAGGTGTGCTCTTAGCAGTCCTGTTTGTGTTTACATTTACAGATGCTGCATGACTGACTCCTGTAGGGAATGCTGTGGTTCCCCAGGTGTGCACTTAGTAGTCCTGTTTGTGTTTACATTTACAGATGCAGCATGACTGACTCCTGTAGGGAACGCTGTGGTTCCCCAGGTGTGCTTTTAGCAGTCCTGTTGGTGTTTACATTTACAGATGCAGCATGACTGACTCCTGTAGGGAATGCTGTGGTTCCCCAGGTGTGCACTTAGTAGTCCTGTTTGTGTTTACATTTACAGATGCAGCATGACTGACTCCTGTAGGGAACGCTGTGGTTCCCCAGGTGTGCACTTAGTAGTCCTGTTTGTGTTTACATTTACAGATGCTGCATGACTGACTCCTGTAGGGAACGCTGTGGTTCCCCAGGTGTGCTCTTAGTAGTCCTGTTTGTGTTTACATTTACAGATGCTGCATGACTGACTCCTGTAGGGAATGCTGTGGTTCCCCAGGTGTGCTCTTAGCAGTCCTGTTTGTGTTTACATTTACAGATGCTGCATGACTGACTCCTGTAGGGAATGCTGTGGTTCCCCAGGTGTGCACTTAGTAGTCCTGTTTGTGTTTACATTTACAGATGCAGCATGACTGACTCCTGTAGGGAACGCTGGGGTTCCCCAGGTGTGCTCTTAGCAGTCCTGTTTGTGTTTACATTTACAGATGCTGCATGACTGACTCCTGTAGGGAACGCTGTGGTTCCCCAGGTGTGCTCTTAGCAGTCCTGTTTGTGTTTACATTTACAGATGCAGCATGACTGACTCCTGTAGGGAACGCTGTGGTTCCCCAGGTGTGCTCTTAGCAGTCCTGTTTGTGTTTACATTTACAGATGCTGCATGACTGACTCCTGTAGGGAACGCTGTGGTTCCCCAGGTGTGCTCTTAGCAGTCCTGTTTGTGTTTACATTTACAGATGCTGCATGACTGACTCCTGTAGGGAACGCTGTGGTTCCCCAGGTGTGCTCTTAGCAGTCCTGTTTGTGTTTACATTTACAGATGCTGCATGACTGACTCCTGTAGGGAACGCTGTGGTTCCCCAGGTGTGCTCTTAGCAGTCCTGTTTGTGTTTACATTTACAGATGCTGCATGACTGACTCCTGTAGGGAACGCTGTGGTTCCCCAGGTGTGCTCTTAGCAGTCCTGTTTGTGTTTACATTTACAGATGCTGCATGACTGACTCCTGTAGGGAACGCTGTGGTTCCCCAGGTGTGCTCTTAGCAGTCCTGTTTGTGTTTACATTTACAGATGCTGCATGACTGACTCCTGTAGGGAATGCTGTGGTTCCCCAGGTGTGCTCTTAGCAGTCCTGTTTGTGTTTACATTTACAGATGCTGCATGACTGACTCCTGTAGGGAACGCTGGGGTTCCCCAGGTGTGCTCTTAGCAGTCCTGTTTGTGTTTACATTTACAGATGCTGCATGACTGACTCCTGTAGGGAACGCTGTGGTTCCCCAGGTGTGCTCTTAGCAGTCCTGTTTGTGTTTACATTTACAGATGCTGCATGACTGACTCCTGTAGGGAACGCTGTGGTTCCCCAGGTGTGCTCTTAGCAGTCCTGTTTGTGTTTACATTTACAGATGCTGCATGACTGACTCCTGTAGGGAACGCTGTGGTTCCCAGGTGTGCTCTTAGCAGTCCTGTTTGTGTTTACATTTACAGATGCTGCATGACTGACTCCTGTAGGGGAACGCTGTGGTTCCCCAGGTGTGCTCTTAGCAGTCCTGTTTGTGTTTACATTTACAGATGCTGCATGACTGACTCCTGTAGGGAACGCTGTGGTTCCCCAGGTGTGCTCTTAGCAGTCCTGTTTGTGTTTACATTTACAGATGCTGCATGACTGACTCCTGTAGGGATTTACACGCTGTGGTTCCCCAGGTGTGCTCTTAGCAGTCCTGTTTGTGTTTACATTTACAGATGCTGCATGACTGACTCCTGTAGGGAACGCTGTGGTTCCCCAGGTGTGCTCTTAGCAGTCCTGTTTGTGTTTACATTTACAGATGCTGCATGACTGACTCCTGTAGGGAACGCTGTGGTTCCCCAGGTGTGCACTTAGCAGTCCTGTTTGTGTTTACATTTACAGATGCTGCATGACTGACTCCTGTAGGGAACGCTGTGGTTCCCCAGGTGTGCTCTTAGCAGTCCTGTTTGTGTCTACATTTACAGATGCTGCATGACTGACTCCTGTAGGGAACGCTGTGGTTCCCCAGGTGTGCTCTTAGCAGTCCTGTTTGTGTTTACATTTACAGATGCTGCATGACTGACTCCTGTAGGGAACGCTGTGGTTCCCCAGGTGTGCTCTTAGCAGTCCTGTTTGTGTTTACATTTACAGATGCTGCATGACTGACTCCTGTAGGGAACGCTGTGGTTCCCCAGGTGTGCTCTTAGTAGTCCTGTTTGTGTTTACATTTACAGATGCTGCATGACTGACTCCTGTAGGGAACGCTGTGGTTCCCCAGGTGTGCTCTTAGTAGTCCTGTTTGTGTTTACATTTACAGATGCTGCATGACTGACTCCTGTAGGGAACGCTGTGGTTCCCCAGGTGTGCTCTTAGTAGTCCTGTTTGTGTTTACATTTACAGATGCAGCATGACTGACTCCTGTAGGGAATGCTGTGGTTCCCCAGGTGTGCTCTTAGTAGTCCTGTTTGTGTTTACATTTACAGATGCTGCATGACTGACTCCTGTAGGGAACGCTGTGGTTCCCCAGGTGTGCACTTAGCAGTCCTGTTTGTGTTTACATTTACAGATGCTGCATGACTGACTCCTGTAGGGAACGCTGTGGTTCCCCAGGTGTGCTCTTAGTAGTCCTGTTTGTGTTTACATTTACAGATGCTGCATGACTGACTCCTGTAGGGAACGCTGTGGTTCCCCAGGTGTGCACTTAGTAGTCCTGTTTGTGTTTACATTTACAGATGCTGCATGACTGACTCCTGTAGGGAACGCTGTGGTTCCCCAGGTGTGCTCTTAGTAGTCCTGTTTGTGTTTACATTTACAGATGCTGCATGACTGACTCCTGTAGGGAACGCTGTGGTTCCCCAGGTGTGCTCTTAGTAGTCCTGTTTGTGTTTACATTTACAGATGCTGCATGACTGACTCCTGTAGGGAACGCTGTGGTTCCCCAGGTGTGCTCTTAGTAGTCCTGTTTGTGTTTACATTTACAGATGCAGCATGACTGACTCCTGTAGGGAACGCTGTGGTTCCCAGGTGTGCACTTAGTAGTCCTGTTTGTGTTTACATTTACAGATGCTGCATGACTGACTCCTGTAGGGAATGCTGTGGTTCCCCAGGTGTGCTCTTAGCAGTCCTGTTTGTGTTTACATTTACAGATGCTGCATGACTGACTCCTGTAGGGAATGCTGTGGTTCCCCAGGTGTGCACTTAGTAGTCCTGTTTGTGTTTACATTTACAGATGCTGCATGACTGACTCCTGTAGGGAACGCTGTGGTTCCCCAGAAGCAGTCCTGTGTGCATCTTAGCAGTCCTGTTTGTGTTTACATTTACAGATGCTGCATGACTGACTCCTGTAGGGAACGCTGTGGTTCCCCAGGTGTGCTCTTAGCAGTCCTGTTTGTGTTTACATTTACAGATGCTGCATGACTGACTCCTGTAGGGAACGCTGTGGTTCCCCAGGTGTGCTCTTAGCAGTCCTGTTTGTGTTTACATTTACAGATGCTGCATGACTGACTCCTGTAGGGAACGCTGGGTTCCCCAGGTGTGCTCTTAGCAGTCCTGTTTGTGTTTACATTTACAGATGCTGCATGACTGACTCCTGTAGGGAACGCTGTGGTTCCCCAGGTGTGCTCTTAGCAGTCCTGTTTGTGTTTACATTTACAGATGCTGCATGACTGACTCCTGTAGGGAACGCTGTGGTTCCCCAGGTGTGCTCTTAGCAGTCCTGTTTGTGTTTACATTTACAGATGCTGCATGACTGACTCCTGTAGGGAACGCTGTGGTTCCCCAGGTGTGCTCTTAGCAGTCCTGTTTGTGTTTACATTTACAGATGCTGCATGACTGACTCCTGTAGGGAACGCTGTGGTTCCCCAGGTGTGCTCTTAGCAGTCCTGTTTGTGTTTACATTTACAGATGCTGCATGACTGACTCCTGTAGGGAACGCTGTGGTTCCCCAGGTGTGCTCTTAGCAGTCCTGTTTGTGTTTACATTTACAGATGCTGCATGACTGACTCCTGTAGGGAACGCTGTGGTTCCCCAGGTGTGCTCTTAGCAGTCCTGTTTGTGTTTACATTTACAGATGCTGCATGACTGACTCCTGTAGGGAACGCTGTGGTTCCCCAGGTGTGCTCTTAGCAGTCCTGTTTGTGTTTACATTTACAGATGCTGCATGACTGACTCCTGTAGGGAATGCTGTGGTTCCCCAGGTGTGCTCTTAGCAGTCCTGTTTGTGTTTACATTTACAGATGCTGCATGACTGACTCCTGTAGGGAACGCTGTGGTTCCCCAGGTGTGCTCTTAGCAGTCCTGTTTGTGTTTACATTTACAGATGCTGCATGACTGACTCTGTAGGGAACGCTGTGGTTCCCCAGGTGTGCTCTTAGCAGTCCTGTTTGTGTTTACATTTACAGATGCTGCATGACTGACTCCTGTAGGGAACGCTGTGGTTCCCAGGTGTGCTCTTAGCAGTCCTGTTTGTGTTTACATTTACAGATGCTGCATGACTGACTCCTGTAGGGAACGCTGTGGTTCCCCAGGTGTGCTCTTAGCAGTCCTGTTTGTGTTTACATTTACAGATGCTGCATGACTGACTCCTGTAGGGAACGCTGTGGTTCCCCAGGTGTGCTCTTAGCAGTCCTGTTTGTGTTTACATTTACAGATGCTGCATGACTGACTCCTGTAGGGAACGCTGTGGTTCCCCAGGTGTGCTCTTAGCAGTCCTGTTTGTGTTTACATTTACAGATGCTGCATGACTGACTCCTGTAGGGAACGCTGTGGTTCCCCAGGTGTGCTCTTAGCAGTCCTGTTTGTGTTTACATTTACAGATGCTGCATGACTGACTCCTGTAGGGAACGCTGTTTCCCCAGGTGTGCTCTTAGCAGTCCTGTTTGTGTTTACATTTACAGATGCTGCATGACTGACTCCTGTAGGGAACGCTGTGGTTCCCCAGGTGTGCTCTTAGCAGTCCTGTTTGTGTTTACATTTACAGATGCTGCATGACTGACTCCTGTAGGGAACGCTGTGGTTCCCCAGGTGTGCTCTTAGCAGTCCTGTTTGTGTTTACATTTACAGATGCTGCATGACTGACTCCTGTAGGGGAACGCTGTGGTTCCCCAGGTGTGCTCTTAGCAGTCCTGTTTGTGTTTACATTTACAGATGCTGCATGACTGACTCCTGTAGGGAACGCTGTGGTTCCCCAGGTGTGCTCTTAGCAGTCCTGTTTGTGTTTACATTTACAGATGCTGCATGACTGACTCCTGTAGGGAACGCTGTTTCCCCAGGTGGGAAACGCTGTGCAGTCCTGTTTGTGTTTACATTTACAGATGTCTTAGCAGTCCTGTTTGTGTTTACATTTACAGATGCTGCATGACTGACTCCTGTAGGGAACGCTGTTCCCCAGGTTCCCCAGTCCTGTTTGTGCATTTACAGATGCTGCATGACTGAGTCCTGTTTGTGTTTCTTACATTTACAGATGCTGCATGACTGACTCCTGTAGGGAACGCTGTGGTTCCCCAGGTGTGCTCTTAGCAGTCCTGTTTGTGTTTACATTTACAGATGCTGCATGACTGACTCCTGTAGGGAACGCTGTGGTTCCCCAGGTGTGCTCTTAGCAGTCCTGTTTGTGTTTACATTTACAGATGCTGCATGACTGACTCTGTAGGGAACGCTGTGGTTCCCCAGGTGTGCTCTTAGCAGTCCTGTTTGTGTTTACATTTACAGATGCTGCATGACTGACTCCTGTAGGGAACGCTGTGGTTCCCCAGGTGTGCTCTTAGCAGTCCTGTTTGTGTTTACATTTACAGATGCTGCATGACTGACTCCTGTAGGGAACGCTGTGGTTCCCCAGGTGTGCTCTTAGCAGTCCTGTTTGTGTTTACATTTACAGATGCTGCATGACTGACTCCTGTAGGGAACGCTGTGGTTCCCCAGGTGTGCTCTTAGCAGTCCTGTTTGTGTTTACATTTACAGATGCTGCATGACTGACTCCTGTAGGGAACGCTGTGGTTCCCCAGGTGTGCTCTTAGCAGTCCTGTTTGTGTTTACATTTACAGATGCTGCATGACTGACTCCTGTAGGGAACGCTGTGGTTCCCCAGGTGTGCTCTTAGCAGTCCTGTTTGTGTTTACATTTACAGATGCTGCATGACTGACTCCTGTAGGGAACGCTGTGGTTCCCCAGGTGTGCTCTTAGCAGTCCTGTTTGTGTTTACATTTACAGATGCTGCATGACTGACTCCTGTAGGGAACGCTGTGGTTCCCCAGGTGTGCTCTTAGCAGTCCTGTTTGTGTTTACATTTACAGATGCTGCATGACTGACTCCTGTAGGGAACGCTGTGGTTCCCCAGGTGTGCTCTTAGCAGTCCTGTTTGTGTTTACATTTACAGATGCTGCATGACTGACTCCTGTAGGGAACGCTGTGGTTCCCCAGGTGTGCTCTTAGCAGTCCTGTTTGTGTTTACATTTACAGATGCTGCATGACTGACTCCTGTAGGGAACGCTGTGGTTCCCCAGGTGTGCTCTTAGCAGTCCTGTTTGTGTTTACATTTACAGATGCTGCATGACTGACTCCTGTAGGGAACGCTGTGGTTCCCCAGGTGTGCTCTTAGCAGTCCTGTTTGTGTTTACATTTACAGATGCTGCATGACTGACTCCTGTAGGGAACGCTGGTGGTTCCCCTGGTGTGCTCTGACTAGCAGTCCTGTTGTTTGTGTTTACATTTACAGATGCTGCATGACTGACTCCTGTAGGGAACGCTGTGGTTCCCCAGGTGTGCTCTTAGCAGTCCTGTTTGTGTTTACATTTACAGATGCTGCATGACTGACTCCTGTAGGGAACGCTGTGGTTCCCCAGGTGTGCTCTTAGCAGTCCTGTTTGTGTTTACATTTACAGATGCTGCATGACTGACTCCTGTAGGGAACGCTGTGGTTCCCCAGGTGTGCTCTTAGCAGTCCTGTTTGTGTTTACATTTACAGATGCTGCATGACTGACTCCTGTAGGGAACGCTGTGGTTCCCCAGGTGTGCTCTTAGCAGTCCTGTTTGTGTTTACATTTACAGATGCTGCATGACTGACTCCTGTAGGGAACGCTGTGGTTCCCCAGGTGTGCTCTTAGCAGTCCTGTTTGTGTTTACATTTACAGATGCTGCATGACTGACTCCTGTAGGGAACGCTGTGGTTCCCAGGTGTGCACTTAGCAGTCCTGTTTGTGTTTACATTTACAGATGCTGCATGACTGACTCCTGTAGGGAACGCTGTGGTTCCCCAGGTGTGCTCTTAGCAGTCCTGTTTGTGTTTACATTTACAGATGCTGCATGACTGACTCCTGTAGGGAACGCTGTGGTTCCCCAGGTGTGCTCTTAGCAGTCCTGTTTGTGTTTACATTTACAGATGCTGCATGACTGACTCCTGTAGGGAACGCTGTGGTTCCCCAGGTGTGCTCTTAGCAGTCCTGTTTGTGTTTACATTTACAGATGCTGCATGACTGACTCCTGTAGGGAACGCTGTGGTTCCCCAGGTGTGCTCTTAGCAGTCCTGTTTGTGTTTACATTTACAGATGCTGCATGACTGACTCCTGTAGGGAACGCTGTGGTTCCCCAGGTGTGCTCTTAGCAGTCCTGTTTGTGTTTACATTTACAGATGCTGCATGACTGACTCCTGTAGGGAACGCTGTGGTTCCCCAGGTGTGCTCTTAGCAGTCCTGTTTGTGTTTACATTTACAGATGCTGCATGACTGACTCCTGTAGGGAACGCTGTGGTTCCCCAGGTGTGCTCTTAGCAGTCCTGTTTGTGTTTACATTTACAGATGCTGCATGACTGACTCCTGTAGGGAACGCTGGGGTTCCCCAGGTGTGCTCTTAGCAGTCCTGTTTGTGTTTACATTTACAGATGCTGCATGACTGACTCCTGTAGGGAACGCTGTGGTTCCCCAGGTGTGCTCTTAGCAGTCCTGTTTGTGTTTACATTTACAGATGCTGCATGACTGACTCCTGTAGGGAACGCTGTGGTTCCCCAGGTGTGCTCTTAGCAGTCCTGTTTGTGTTTACATTTACAGATGCTGCATGACTGACTCCTGTAGGGAACGCTGTGGTTCCCCAGGTGTGCATTTACTGCTAGACAGTCCTGTTTGTGTTTACATTTACAGATGCTGCATGACTGACTCCTGTAGGGAACGCTGTGGTTCCCCAGGTGTGCACTTAGCAGTCCTGTTTGTGTTTACATTTACAGATGCTGCATGACTGACTCCTGTAGGGAACGCTGTGGTTCCCCAGGTGTGCTCTTAGCAGTCCTGTTTGTGTTTACATTTACAGATGCTGCATGACTGACTCCTGTAGGGAACGCTGTGGTTCCCCAGGTGTGCACTTAGCAGTCCTGTTTGTGTTTACATTTACAGATGCTGCATGACTGACTCCTGTAGGGAACGCTGTGGTTCCCCAGGTGTGCACTTAGCAGTCCTGTTTGTGTTTACATTTACAGATGCTGCATGACTGACTCCTGTAGGGAACGCTGTGGTTCCCCAGGTGTGCACTTAGCAGTCCTGTTTGTGTTTACATTTACAGATGCTGCATGACTGACTCCTGTAGGGAACGCTGTGGTTCCCCAGGTGTGCTCTTAGCAGTCCTGTTTGTGTTTACATTTACAGATGCTGCATGACTGACTCCTGTAGGGAACGCTTCCCCAGGTGTGTTCCCTGTTTGTGTTTACATTTACAGATGCTGCATGACTGACTCTGTAGGGAACGCTGTGGTTCCTGTTTGTTTGTGTTTACATTTACAGATGCTGCATGACTGACTCCTGTAGGGAACGCTGTGGTTCCCCAGGTGTGCTCTTAGCAGTCCTGTTTGTGTTTACATTTACAGATGCTGCATGACTGACTCCTGTAGGGAACGCTGGGGTTCCCCAGGTGTGCTCTTAGCAGTCCTGTTTGTGTTTACATTTACAGATGCTGCATGACTGACTCCTGTAGGGAACGCTGTGGTTCCCCAGGTGTGCTCTTAGCAGTCCTGTTTGTGTTTACATTTACAGATGCAGCATGACTGACTCCTGTAGGGAACGCTGTGGTTCCCCAGGTGTGCTCTTAGCAGTCCTGTTTGTGTTTACATTTACAGATGCAGCATGACTGACTCCTGTAGGGAACGCTGTGGTTCCCCAGGTGTGCTCTTAGCAGTCCTGTTTGTGTTTACATTTACAGATGCTGCATGACTGACTCCTGTAGGGAACGCTGTGGTTCCCCAGGTGTGCTCTTAGCAGTCCTGTTTGTGTTTACATTTACAGATGCTGCATGACTGACTCCTGTAGGGAACGCTGTGGTTCCCCAGGTGTGCTCTTAGCAGTCCTGTTTGTGTTTACATTTACAGATGCTGCATGACTGACTCCTGTAGGGAACGCTGTGGTTCCCAGGTGTGCTCTTAGCAGTCCTGTTTGTGTTTACATTTACAGATGCTGCATGACTGACTCCTGTAGGGAACGCTGTGGTTCCCCAGGTGTGCTCTTAGCAGTCCTGTTTGTGTTTACATTTACAGATGCTGCATGACTGACTCCTGTAGGGAACGCTGTGGTTCCCCAGGTGTGCTCTTAGCAGTCCTGTTTGTGTTTACATTTACAGATGCTGCATGACTGACTCCTGTAGGGAACGCTGGGGTTCCCCAGGTGTGCTCTTAGCAGTCCTGTTTGTGTTTACATTTACAGATGCTGCATGACTGACTCCTGTAGGGAACGCTGGGTTCCCCAGGTGTGCTCTTAGCAGTCCTGTTTGTGTTTACATTTACAGATGCTGCATGACTGACTCCTGTAGGGAACGCTGTGGTTCCCAGGTGTGCTCTTAGTAGTCCTGTTTGTGTTTACATTTACAGATGCAGCATGACTGACTCCTGTAGGGAATGCTGTGGTTCCCCAGGTGTGCTCTTAGCAGTCCTGTTTGTGTTTACATTTACAGATGCTGCATGACTGACTCCTGTAGGGGAACTCTGTGGTTCCCCAGGTGTGCTCTTAGTAGTCCTGTTTGTGTTTACATTTACAGATGCTGCATGACTGACTCCTGTAGGGAACGCTGTGGTTCCCCAGGTGTGCTCTTAGTAGTCCTGTTTGTGTTTACATTTACAGATGCAGCATGACTGACTCCTGTAGGGAATGCTGTGTTCCCCAGGTGTGCTCTTAGCAGTCCTGTTTGTGTTTACATTTACAGATGCTGCATGACTGACTCCTGTAGGGAACTCTGTGGTTCCCCAGGTGTGCTCTTAGTAGTCCTGTTTGTGTTTACATTTACAGATGCTGCATGACTGACTCCTGTAGGGAACGCTGTGGTTCCCCAGGTGTGCTCTTAGTAGTCCTGTTTGTGTTTACATTTACAGATGCAGCATGACTGACTCCTGTAGGGAATGCTGTGGTTCCCCAGGTGTGCTCTTAGCAGTCCTGTTTGTTTACATTTACAGATGCTGTGACTGACTTGTAGGGAACTGGGGTTCCCCAGGTGTGCTCTTAGCAGTCCTGTTTGTGTTTACATTTACAGATGCTGCATGACTGACTCCTGTAGGGAACGCTGTGGTTCCCCAGGTGTGCTCTTAGTAGTCCTGTTTGTGTTTACATTTACAGATGCAGCATGACTGACTCCTGTAGGGAATGCTGTGGTTCCCCAGGTGTGCTCTTAGCAGTCCTGTTTGTGTTTACATTTACAGATGCAGCATGACTGACTCCTGTAGGGAACGCTGTGGTTCCCCAGGTGTGCTCTTAGTAGTCCTGTTTGTGTTTACATTTACAGATGCAGCATGACTGACTCCTGTAGGGAATGCTGTGGTTCCCCAGGTGTGCTCTTAGCAGTCCTGTTTGTGTTTACATTTACAGATGCAGCATGACTGACTCCTGTAGGGAACGCTGTGGTTCCCCAGGTGTGCTCTTAGTAGTCCTGTTTGTGTTTACATTTACAGATGCTGCATGACTGACTCCTGTAGGGAACACTGTGGTTCCCCAGGTGTGCTCTTAGCAGTCCTGTTTGTATGTCGGTGCGTGTGTGTATGTGTGTTATTTATTTTTAAAGAGCGTGGTGATGGAAGGGGAACCCTCAGAGGAGGGAGCCATGCTCCAGTCAAAACCAACACACACAATCTCAACAAACACACACACACTTAGCAGATCTCCACTACGCACTGAGAGAGGAATGTAAAGTTATGAAAGAAGGGAGTCTGACAACCAGGGGTCTCCTTCTCTTCTTTCTCCAGACAAATATATGACTCCCACCTGCACTCTCTACCCCACTCCATCCAAGGTGTGTGGGGGTGTGTGTGGGTGTGGGGGTGTGTCTGTGTGTGTGTGTGTGTCTGTGTGTCTGTAGGTGTCTACACTGACTTTTTTCACTGGTGGCAATGGTTTGGTCAAAATTTCTTCTGATAATAATGACCTGACCTGTCCCATAATGTACCTAGATTCCGTACAGAACCAGGCTTTTAATGACTAGCCATCATGTAAATTAGCTTGCCCTTGCAGGGCTTGACATTCAGGTAAATGTGCCAGAAGGAAAATAATACTAGTCCGGTTAAGCAGATGCATCATTTAATAGAAGTTCTATTTAATTTGCGGACTGAGCAAGTTGACTATAGACTCTACTCTCCGTACACATAGAATTGTGTTGATTGTTTGTAGAGACAATTGGTAAACATGCCAAAATGAACACAGCATATATTTATTAACGTATCAAGATACAATATTGTAGTCATGCAACATGTGAGATGTGAATAGGAAACATTTCAAACCAAAGTCAGCGTGTATTTTCTCTCGCTTCAGCTCAAATTATTTTTTACGTGGTTGCGGCATATTTCTATGTATACTTTCTGTTGAAGCATCGATGCATCATTTAAACCGAGTACTCATTCTACTCCGACCTTCCCTTGTTCCAATGTGAATGATAGTATGCATTTTGGACTCTACTCCGACCTTCCCTTGTTCCAATGTGAATGATAGTATGCATTTTGGACTCTACTCCGACCCTCCCTTGTTCCAATGTGAATGATAGTATGCATTTTGGACTCTACTCCGACCCTCCCTTGTTCCAATGTGAATGATAGTATGCATTTTGGACTCTACTCTGACCCTCCCTTGTTCCAATGTGAATGATAGTATGCATTTTGGACTCTACTCCGACCTTCCCTTGTTCCAATGTGAATGATAGTATGCATTTTGGACTCTACTCCGACCCTCCCTTGTTCCAATGTGAATGATAGTATGCATTTTGGACTCTACTCCGACCCTCCCTTGTTCCAATGTGAATGATAGTATGCATTTTGGACTCTACTCTGACCCTCCCTTGTTCCAATGTGAATGATAGTATGCATTTTGGACTCTACTCCGACCCTCCCTTGTTCCAATGTGAATGATAGTATGCATTTTGGACTCTACTCTGACCCTCCCTTGTTCCAATGTGAATGATAGTATGCATTTTGGACTCTACTCCGACCCTCCCTTGTTCCTCCCTTGTTCCAATGTGAATGATAGTATGCATTTTGGACTCTACTCCGACCTTCCCTTGTTCCAATGTGAATGATAGTATGCATTTTGGACTCTACTCCGACCCTCCCTTGTTCCAATGTGAATGATAGTATGCATTTTGGACTCTACTCCGACCTTCCCTTGTTCCAATGTGAATGATAGTATGCATTTTGGACTCTACTCCGACCCTCCCTTGTTCCAATGTGAATGATAGTATGCATTTTGGACTCTACTCCGACCCTCCCTTGTTCCAATGTGAATGATAGTATGCATTTTGGACTCTCCCTCCCTTGTTCCAATGTGAATGATAGTATGCATTTTGGACTCTACTCTGACCCTCCCTTGTTCCAATGTGAATGATAGTATGCATTTTGGACTCTACTCCGACCCTCCCTTGTTCCAATGTGAATGATAGTATGCATTTTGGACTCTACTCCGACCTTCCCTTGTTCCAATGTGAATGATAGTATGCATTTTGGACTCTACTCTGACCTCCCTTGTTCCAATGTGAATGATAGTATGCATTTTGGACTCTACTCCGACCCTCCCTTGTTCCAATGTGAATGATAGTATGCATTTTGGACTCTACTCCCTTGTTCCAATGTGAATGATAGTATGCTCCCTTGTTCCAATGTGAATGATAGTATGCATTTTGGACTCTACTCCGACCTTCCCTTGTTCCAATGTGAATGATAGTATGCATTTTGGACTCTCTCCCCTCCCTTGTTCCAATGTGAATGATAGTATGCATTTTGGACTCTACTCCGACCTTCCCTTGTTCCAATGTGAATGATAGTATGCATTTTGGACTCTACTCTCCCTTGTTCCAATGTGAATGATAGTATGCATTTTGGACTCTACTCCGACCCTCCCTTGTTCCAATGTGAATGATAGTATGCATTTTGGACTCTCTCTGACCCTCCCTTGTTCCAATGTGAATGATAGTATGCATTTTGGACTCTCCGACCCTCCCTTGTTCCAATGTGAATGATAGTATGCATTTTGGACTCTACTCTGACCCTCCCTTGTTCCAATGTGAATGATAGTATGCATTTTGGACTCTACTCCGACCTTCCCTTGTTCCAATGTGAATGATAGTATGCATTTTGGACTCTACTCCGACCCTCCCTTGTTCCAATGTGAATGATAGTATGCATTTTGGACTCTACTCCGACCCTCCCTTGTTCCAATGTGAATGATAGTATGCATTTTGGACTCTACTCCGACCCTCCCTTGTTCCAATGTGAATGATAGTATGCATTTTGGACTCTACTCCGACCCTCCCTTGTTCCAATGTGAATGATAGTATGCATTTTGGACTCTACTCCGACCCTCCCTTGTTCCAATGTGAATGATAGTATGCATTTTGGACTCTACTCCGACCCTCCCTTGTTCCAATGTGAATGATAGTATGCATTTTGGACTCTACTCTGACCCTCCCTTGTTCCAATGTGAATGATAGTATGCATTTTGGACTCTACTCCGACCTTCCCTTGTTCCAATGTGAATGATAGTATGCATTTTGGACTCTACTCCGACCCTCCCTTGTTCCAATGTGAATGATAGTATGCATTTTGGACTCTACTCCGACCTTCCCTTGTTCCAATGTGAATGATAGTATGCATTTTGGACTCTACTCCGACCCTCCCTTGTTCCAATGTGAATGATAGTATGCATTTTGGACTCTACTCCGACCCTCCCTTGTTCCAATGTGAATGATAGTATGCATTTTGGACTCTACTCTGACCCTCCCTTGTTCCAATGTGAATGATAGTATGCATTTTGGACTCTATCCCTTGTTCCAATGTGAATGATAGTATGCATTTTGGACTCTACTCTGACCCTCCCTTGTTCCAATGTGAATGATAGTATGCATTTTGGACTCTACTCCGACCCTCCCTTGTTCCAATGTGAATGATAGTATGCATTTTGGACTCTACTGACCCTCCCTTGTTCCAATGTGAATGATAGTATGCATTTTTGGACTCTACTCCGACCCTCCCTTGTTCCAATGTGAATGATAGTATGCATTTTGGACTCTACTCTGACCCTCCCTTATTCCAATGTGAATGATAGTATGCATTTTGGACTCTACTCCGACCCTCCCTTATTCCAATGTGAATGATAGTATGCATTTTGGACTCTACTCCGACCCTCCCTTGTTCCAATGTGAATGATAGTATGCATTTTGGACTCTACTCCGACCCTCCCTTGTTCCAATGTGAATGATAGTATGCATTTTGGACTCTACTCCGACCCTCCCTTATTCCAATGTGAATGATAGTATGCATTTTGGACTCTACTCCGACCCTCCCTTGTTCCAATGTGAATGATAGTATGCATTTTGGACTCTACTCCGACCCTCCCTTGTTCCAATGTGAATGATAGTATGCATTTTGGACTCTACTCCGACCCTCCCTTGTTCCAATGTGAATGATAGTATGCATTTTGGACTCTACTCCGACCATCCCTTATTCCAATGTGAATGATAGTATGCATGTACAGTGTAGGCTACATGTGATGTTAGTTTGCGAAACAAATGCCCCGTGATTGATACAAATCAGCATGATATAATTGTCAGGTAGTCCTACTTTGCAGTCCACATTAAAATGGAAAGATTTTAGTGGAAAGCCTTTAGAAATGATCATTCAGACAGTGCATGATGACTGAAATGCGCATCGGACCAAACCTTTTGAATACCTGGTCTGCATACCCATTGTTGCCTACCTGTTTGAGTAAGTCTTTATAATAAAGAAATAGCATATTGTGAACCAAAAACTAACATAACCAGCAAAAACAACAAAAAACTAGCACCCTAGCAACCAATTAAAAACCGTGTTACACTGCCAATTCAAAGGGTCGCAATATGCAAGTGTTTTGGTTGTAGTTGTGTGTTTGTGTGTGAGGGGGAGGGAGGGGGTGTATATGCATTTGGGAGTAGGGACAGAGTGTTCCTAGTAAAATATTCCTTAAAAGCCATTTTAGGTTCATTAGGAGTAGAAGACAGCCAGGTTACCTCTTAACAGGAAGGAGAGCCCAGCATGATATTGTAGATACTAGCTATGACAGACATCTTCACAAGTTGAGTACAAGGAAAGGTCAGTTTACACAGCAAGGTGCACAACACAGATGGAAGAACAAGTGAAGGGTCGGTTTGAATTGCATTCTTGGTGGTTTCCAACTTCTCTAAATGTCAGGACTGTTAATTATTAGTATGGGATTAGGTGACAATGGATCTAGGTGAATTTAACAGCCATTTTTGCTCAGAGTAAGGGAGGTAGCGCTATTTTTGGTGTCGAGCAGCACATGTACTGTAGGATTTACATAATCTCACTGAAACACCACATCCTGCTGTGTGTGTGTGTGTGTGTGTGTGTGTGTGTGTGTGTGTGTGTGTGTGTGTGTGTGTGTGTGTGTGTGTGTGTGTGTGTGTGTGTGCTCAGTGTTTGCTTTAGCTCAGATATAGTTGAGACTGCAACTACCTTCTACTCTGTCTTTCTCTCTCTCCTACTCTGTCTTTCTCTCTCCTACACACATGGGCACTCACTTAGAATGTGGCAAATAAATGGATGGAAATGTACTACTGGAATGTAATCCACGTGACTGCTATTACTCTGTCGCCAGCCCACACCTACTTACTCCCCCTTTTCTCCTCTTTCTTTCTTTCTTTCTTTCTCATTCTTTCTTTCTTTCTTTATATATATATATATATAACTTATATATATATATATATATATAATAATATGATATGTATATGTATGTATATGTATGTATATATAATAATGTACATGTATAATAATATATGTATGTGTAATAATACATATATAATATATATAATAATATGTAACATATGTACATAATAATAATAATGACATGTATAATATGTAATAATATATATATAAGCATATATATATATATGGCAATATATATATATATATGTATATATATATATGACAATATATATGTATGTACTATATGGCTTAATAATATATGACAATGACAGCCATGTAACGACGAGCAATAGTATGCCAATGACGGTGTATGTACGGCAATATGTATAACTGACGGTGACGACCAATAGTAATAGTATGTGACGTATGTGGCAATAATATGGCAATAATGACGACGCAATGGCAATATGTAACAGCCAATGAGCTGACGACGTATGCGTATGGCAAGCCGCGTGGCAATGACATGTATGGCTTGATAGCTTAACGGCAACAACAATATGTAGCATATGTGACATATATGTAGGTATATGTATGACAACCTATATGTATATATATGTAAACGTAACAACATATGGCTTAATAAGCAACTTAAACAACGTGAACAACATATATATGTATGTAACAAAGCAACATATGACGATGGCAACATATATATGGCAACTGACAATAATAATATGTATTGACATATATGTGGCATATGTATGTGCCATAAACATGCGATGTATGAATGACATATGGCTTATGTAACGTATATACCAGAGAGCAGCCAATATGTAACATGTATGTATGTAATGTGAATGACTGACAGCCATGTATGTGTTTGTTATGTGGCAACATGTAATGACATGTGTATGTAATGACGACGGCGGCGTATATGGCAACATGTAAGCAACTGACGTAACAATAACTGACAACGGCAACGCAGCATATAGCAATATGTAATAACAGCAACAACAACAACATATGTATATATATGTATGACAACAAGCAATAACTAATAGCATGACAGCAACATGTATATATAAGCAACTGACAATGACATGTGACGGCAATAACTGACGACGGCAACGACGGCGACGTGACGTATGACGGTAATGACGACGATGTGACATCGCGGCGGCGGCATGACGTGGCGACGGTACGACGACGGCGACATGTGGCAATAAAAATATGGCGACGTAATATGTATGGCAATAAAAATATGATGACGGCAATAAACGTAAAAATATGGCAATAAATGAACTGACGGCGGCGGCGTATGTGACGTATGAAAAACGGCAATATGGCTGAACGACAATATGTATCAATAAATATGTGACAAACGTATGTATATGTATATATATGAGCAATAAAATATGAAACCTGACAGTAAGTATATATGGCTTAATATATATATATGCAATAAAAATAATGACGAGCAATAATAAACGACAATAATATATATGTACGTCAACTGACGACATGTAGCGACGACAGTGAACGACGTATGTATATGTATGAAACATGACGACGAGCAATATCGTTAATATGGAACAATAATGACAACCTTAATATATGTAATGACATATATATATGTATAGTATAATAATAATAATATATATATATATATATATATATATATGTACATATATGACATATGCATATATATATGAAGCATATATGACGACGTATGTAATAATAATAATGACGCCAGTGTGACGACGACGTAATGACGCGTGTGAGCGCCATGAAGCGACGACGGCGACGTAATGACGACTGACGACGAGCGTGTGAGCGATAATATGTATGACGTAAAAGCAAACGACGACGTATATGTATGTATATGTATATGTATTAATGACGGCGGTAATATGGCTTAATATGTAATCGCGACGACATGTGAAACGACGGCAATATGGCAATAATGACGACATATATGTAGTGACGACGGTATATGTGACAATAACTGACGAGCAATATGTAACGAAGCGACAAACATGTAACGTATGTGACGGCTTAATATGTATGTAACGACATGTAACAATAATAGTATGGCAATGACGACGACGACGTCGGCAATATGTATGTGTAATGACGACGTCGACGGCAATGACGACAGCGATGACGGCAATATGTGGCAATAATGACGACGGCAATATGCGCCGACAGGCAATAATGACGACGTATGTGAGCAACAGTATGACATATATATGATGTATATATGCAACTTATGTATGGCTTATGGCTTATGTATGTACCGTGGCAATAACAAACATATGGCTTAATATGTAACATATGTAAAGCATGTAACATGTAAACGTATGTAGGCAATAAACAATATGATAATATGTTTTGTTTTTAATAACCAACTGACAATATGTGACGCGACGTGGCGACGGCGACGACGGCGTGGCGGCGTATGACGACGACGTATGGCGACGACGGCGGCGGCGACGTGGCAATATGTGAGCGGCGACGACGTAATGACGTATGTGGCGCTGACGACGACAGCCAGACAGCCAATATGTCAAGCGACGACGAGCGACGACGGCCATGTGGCGACGGCAAGCGTAATGACCTGACGACGACGACGACGACGTATGTATGTATAATAATAATAATATGTATGTGAAACGTAATAATATGTGACGACGACGAGCAATAATGACGACGTATGTATGCCAAACGACGACGGCGACTGACGTGACGACGACGGCGACGTATGACGCCAATAAACGACGACTGACGACGAGCGGCTATGTGTATGTAACGGCGGCGGCGACATGTGGCATGTGACTGACGACGTAACGTATGGCGCTGACGGCAATATGGCAATATGTAACTGACGACGACGTGACGTAATAGCCAATGACGACGACGGCGACGTAAACGTATGTATGTAATAATATGACGTAATAATAATAATAATGACGTAATAATAATCGTAATGACGACGTATGTGACGGCCAAGATGACAGGCAATGACGTAAATGAGCTTATTAATATGTAATGACAGGCAATAATGACGTAATGGCTTGACGTAATGACGACGTATGTTTGGAACGACGTAATATGTAGTAATGACGTAAATGACGACGACGTATGTATGGCTTAATAAACGGCGCGACATTATGTGTATATATATGTAGTAAAATATGTGACGGCAATAATAATAAACGGCAATAATAATGTTTTTGTCAACGACGACGTATGGCGTGACGACAGCGTGATTGACAATAATAATGACGTAATATTAATAATGACGACGACGTATGGTTTAATATCGTTCAATAATAAACGACGACGTAATATGTGAAACTGACGTAATATGTAATAATAATATGTATGGCGCAGCAAAAATATGTGACGTAATAATGTAATATGTGTATGACGACGGCGTATGACGCGTGTGACGTAAATATGTGATGACGACGGTACGACGACGTATGGCAGCCGGTAATGACGTAATGACGACGTATGGCAATGACGACGTAATATGTATGAGCGTATGTGGTGACGACGTATGTAAACGTATAATAATATGTGTGACGTAAAAATGACGATGACGTATAACCGTATGCGTGGCGACGACGTGACGACTGACGTAATGACGTGACGACGCCAGGCGGCCAATGACGACGACGTAAAAGCGACGACGTATGGCGACGACATGTATGTGTGTGACAGCGTTGACGACGTATGGCAATGTGCGACGGCGTGTATGTGCGACGTAATGACGTATGACGTATGGCGTATGTAACTGACGACGACGTGACGTAGTAATGACGTAAACGGCAGTAATGACGTAACTGACGGCAGAGTGACGACGTATGGCAATAATAATGACGGCATATGTGACGACGTAACTGACGTATGTAATGACAGCGGTATATATATGCTGATGACATATGTATGTGACGTATGTGTGGCGAAAATGACGTGATGACATAATGACGACGTATGACGTAATGACGTATGTATCGACGTGTGACGTATGTGTATGTATGCGGAATGACGACGTATGGCAATATGTGTTTGGTGCGTGGCAATAATGACGTATCGTAGCGACGTAAACAATAATGACGAGTGACAATGACGGCAATATGTGGCATGACATAACAAACAACGTAAACGTATGGCAAACGGCGACAACATATGTATGCTCAGCGGCAACAGACGGCGTAAACGTATGTAATGACGACGGCGTAACGTATATGGCGGCGACGGCGGCAAACGTGACGTAATGACGACGTGACAATAATGACAGCCAACATGTAACCAGCGGCGGCAACGGTATATGTATATATATGACGTGTAATAATAATGATGACGACGACATGTGAAAAGCGACGTAATGCCAATGACTGACGACGTAATGACGACGACGTAATAATAATAATAATGACGTATGACGGCCAAATAATGACGACGTAATAATATGTGAGCGTAAATAATAAACTGACGACGTGAGCGACCAAAAATATGGCAATAAAAATGAGACAACAATGACTTGTATATGTAACATGTCTTTGTTTTATTATATATATATATATGCAATATATAACGGCAACATATATGTATATATATATATATAACTTATAAATAACAAAGCAACAGTATATGTATATATATATATAACAGCCAAATGTAACGGCAACATATATGGCAACCCATATATATATAACGTCAGCAACAAAAACATATATTTGACAACGAACGACGTATGTAATATATATAATAACGACAACATATGGACATAATAATAGTTTTAATATCAACAACAACATATGTATTCAAACGTATATATATATATATATATATATATATATATATATATATGTATATGTTAATATATGTTGACAATATGTATGGCAATAAAAATAAGCAAAAACAAGCATATGTAAGCAATGTAATATTAAATATGTGTGACGACGATGACGACTGACGACGTAATGACATGTGTGACAGCGTAGTGACGTGTGACGTGCGTGAGCGAGCGGCAGCCATGAAACGACGGCGTAATGACGTATGTGAGCAATATGCGTGACGACGCCAAAAGCGACGACGTAGCGACGACAGCCATGTGAGCTGACGTAATGACGACGTGACGACGAGCGACGGCGGCGTAATATGTGTAATAATGACGTAAATGACGACGTATGTGTGGCGTATGTAATAAGAGTGACGACGACATATGTGACGACATGTAACAACTGACATGTAACGGCATGTATATATATGGCAATAAAAATAATAACGAGTATATATATATAGTATATATATATGTGTAAACGTAAAAATATGTACTGACGGCATGGCAACGAGCATATGCAACGAGCAATAGCAAACGACATATATGTGACAATATATGGTTAATAAATAAACAAACAAACATATATAACTTATGATAACAACCTTAAATAACAAACAACAACAACAACAACAATATGTCTTTCAACAACATATATCTCTCTTTCTTTTTGATAACAACATATAACAACGTGTAACATATAACGACATGTAACAACAATAACATATATATAACCGTATGGACGCACACACACACACACACACACACACACACAGATTGCCTTTAGTTGTGAGCATGTGTTTGAGACTGATATTGGACAGAGTGATATTGGACAGAGTGACCTGAAACAAGCCTAGCTATTTGACTAATAACAGTTTCAGGGATTTAAAACTGGGTGGTTTACCACATTAAGTACACTGTAAATAAAGCACAGCTCTAACCATTAAGTTAGTGGTTTTAATTAGTTGGTTGGGAACTATTTTGGTATTTCTCAAAGTAAATATAACTTCAGACTCTTCCGTCTCCAATGTCACATAAAGTCACAGTAAACATGTAAGAGGAAGTGTGATACTATTGGCCAGGATAATTGCTATTTTATTATATGTCCAGCAGACCAGTGAGTGTTGCTTGCTACGTTAATCAGGGTTATGTTCTGTCACCAAGGTAACGGTTGGTTGTTGTGTGGTACGCATTCAACACTTCCTGATATTCACATTCCTGTGTTTTTGTTTGTTTTAATGCTAGGTCCTCCTGTCCTGCACTCACAGGCTGTAGTTTTGTGTGTGTGTTTTCCTTGTGTATGTGTCTCCTCGCCTACGTGTGTGTTCTCCTTCACGTGTGTGTGTGTTACTTCTTTACAAATGAATTATGGATGCTGTTTATCTTGTTCCATAAGCCATGTGTGCTAGCTAGGTAATGGAGGGTGTGTAATG
>NC_068428.1:29062726-29100226 GCF_023373465.1 Oncorhynchus keta
GTGGAATAGAATGGAGTTTATTCAGAGAGAGAAAAAAGTGGTATAGAATGGGTTATTCAGAGAGAAAGACAGTAGTATAGAATGGAGTTTATTCAGAGGAGGGGAAAGAAAGAAAGTGGTATAGAATGGAGTTTATTCAGAGATAGAAGAAAGTAGTATAGAATGGAGTTTATTCAGAGATAAAGACAGTAGTAATAGAATGGAGTTTATTCAGAGAGAGAAAGAAAGAAGAAAGTGGAAAGAATGGAGTTTATTCAGAGAAAGACAGTGGAATAGAATGGAGTTTATTCAGAGAGAGAAAAGAAAGAAAGAAAGTGGAAAGAATGGAGTTTATTCAGAGAGAAGAAAGAAAGTGGAATAGAATGGAGTTTATTCAGAGAGAGAAAGAAATAAAGAAAGTGGAAAAGAATGGAGTTTATTCAGAGAGAGAGAAAGAAAGTGGAATAGAATGGAGTTTATTCAGAGAGAAAGAAAGAAAGAAAGTGGAATAGAATGGAAAGAGAATGGAGTTTATTCAGAGAGAGAAAGACAGTGGAAAGAATGGAGTTTATTCAGAGAAGAGAAAGAAAGAAAGTGGAAAAAGAATGGAGTTTATTCAGAGAGAGAAAGAAAGAAAAGTGGAATAGAATGGAGTTTATTCAGAGAGAGAAAGAAAGAAAAGAAAGTGGAAAAAGAAATGGAATTATTCAGAGAGAGGAGAAAGAAAGAAAGTGGAATAGAATGGAGTTTATTCAGAGAGAGAAAGAAAGTGGAATAGAATGGAGTTTATTCAGAGAGAGAAAGAAAGAAAGAAAGTGGAAAAGAATGGAGTTTATTCAGAGAGAGAAAGAAAGTGGAAAGTGGAATGGAAAAGAATGGAGTTTATTCAGAGAGAGAAAAGAAAAGAAAGTGGAATAGAATGGAGTTTATTCAGAGAGAGAAAGAAAGAAAGTGGAATAGAATGAATGGAGTTTGGATTCAGAGAGAGAAAGAAAGAAAGAAAGTGGAAAGAATGGAGTTTATTCAGAGAGAGAAAGAAAGAAAGTGGAATAGAATGGAGTTTATTCAGAGAGAAAGAAAGAAAGTGGAAAGAATGGAGTTTATTCAGAGAGAGAAAGAAAGAAAGAAAGTGGAAAAGAATGGAGTTTATTCAGAGAGAGAAAGAAAGAAAGAAAGAATGGAGTTTATTCAGAGAAATAGAAAGTGGAATGGGAGTTTATTCAGAGAGAGAAAGAAAGAAAGTGGAATAGAATGGAGTTTATTCAGAGAGAGAAAGAAAGAAAGAAAGTGGAATAGAATGGAGTTTATTCAGAGAGAGAAAGAAAGAAAGTGGAATAAATTGAGTTTATTCAGAGAGAGAAAGACAGTGGAATAGAATGGAGTTTATTCAGAGAAAAAACAGTGGAATAGAATGGAGTTTATTCAGAGAGAAAGAAGTGGTAGAATGGAGTTTATTCAGAGAGAGAAAGAAAGACAGTGGTATAGAATGGAGTGAGAATAAAGACAGTAGTATAGAATGGAGTTTATTCAGAGAGATAAAGACAGTAGTAAGAATGGAGTTTATTCAGAAAGAAAGTGAATAGAATGGAGTTTATTCAGAGAGAAAGAAAGAAAGTGGAATAGAATGGAGTTTATTCAGAGAGAGAAAGAAAGTGGAATAGAATGGAGTTTATTCAGAGAGAAAAGAAAGTGGTATAGAATGGAGTTTATTCAGAGAGAGAAAGACAGTAGTATAGAATGAAGAGAGTGGAAAAGACAGTGGTATAGAATTTTATTCAGAGAGAAAGAAAAAGAAAGAAAGTGGAATAATAAATGGAGTTTATTCAGAGAGAGAAAGAAAGAAAGAAAGTGGAAAAGAATGGAGTTTATTCAGAGAGAAAGAAAGAAAGAAAGTGGAATAGAATGGAGTTTATTCAGAGAGAAAAATAGTAGTAAAAGAATGGAGTTTATTCAGAGAGAGAAAGAAAGAAAGAAAGTGGAATAGAATGGAGTTTATTCAGAGAGAGAAAGACAGTGGAATAGAATGGAGTTTATTCAGAGAGAGAGAAAGAAAGAGAAGAAAGTGGAAAAGAATGGAGTTTATTCCAGAGAGAAAGAAAGAAAGAAAGAAAGAGAGAAAGAAGAAAGTGGAATAGAATGGAGTTTATTCAGAGAGAAAGAAAGAAAGTGGAATAGAATGGAGTTTATTCAGAGAGAGAAAGAAAGAAAGAAAGTGGAATAGAATGGAGTTTATTCAGAGAGAGAAAGAAAGAAGTGGAATAGAATGGAGTTTATTCAGAGAGAGAAAGAAAGTGGAATAGAAGACAGAGAAAGACAGTGGAATAGAATGGAGTTTATTCAGAGAGAGAAAGACAGTGGAATAGAATGGAGTTTATTCAGAGAGAAAGAAAGTGGAATAGAATGGAGTTTATTCAGAGAGATAAAGACAGAAAGAAAGTGGAAAAGAATGGAGTTTATTCAGAGAGAGAAAGAAAGAAAGAAAGTGGAAAATAATGGAGTTTATTCAGAGAGAGAAAGAAAGAAAGAAAGTGGAAAAGAATGGAGTTTATTCAGAGAGAAGAAAGAAAGTGGAATAGAATGGAGTTTATTCAGAGAGAGAAAGAAAGTGGTATAGAAAGTTTATTCAGAGGAAAAGAATGGAGTTTATTCAGAGAGGGAAAGAAAGACAGTGGTATAGAATGGAGTTTATTCAGAGAGAAAAGAAAGAAAGAAAGTGAGAAAAGAATGGAATGGAGTTTATTCAGAGAGAGAAAGAAAGAAAGAAAGTGGAAAAGAATGGAGTTTATTCAGAGAGAGAAAGAAAGAAAGTGGAATAGAATGGAGTTTATTCAGAGAGAGAAAGAAAGAAAGAAAGTGGAAAAGAATGGAGTTTATTCAGAGAGAGAAAGAAAGAAAGTGGAATAGAATGGGAGTTTATTCAGAGAGAGAAAGAAAGAAAGAAAGTGGAAAAGAATGGAGTTTATTCAGAGAGAAAGAAAGAAAGAAAGGAATAGAATGGAGTTTATTCAGAGAGAGAAAGAAAAAGAAAGAAAGTGGAAAAGAATGGAGTTTATTCAGAGAGAAAGAAAGAAAGAATGGAGTTTATTCAGAGAATAGAATGGAGTTTATTCAGAGAGAGAAACAGAAAGAATGGAGTTTATTCAGAAGTGGAAAAGAATGGAGTTTATTCAGAGAGAGAAAGTAAGAATGGAGAAAGAAAGTATAGAATGGAGTTTATTCAGAGAATAGAATGGAGTTTATTCAGAGAGAGAAAGAAAGAAAGTGGAATAGAATGGAGTTTATTCAGAGAGAGAAAGAAAGAAAGAAAGTGGAAAAGAATGGAGTTTATTCAGAGAGAAAGAAAGAAAGTGGAATAGAATGGAGTTTATTCAGAGAGAGAAAGAAAGAAAGAATAGAATGGAGTTTATTCAGAGAAAGAATGGAGTTTTATTCAGAGAGAGAAAGAAAGAAAGAAAGTGGAATAGAATGGAGTTTATTCAGAGAGAGAAAGAAAGAAAGTGGAATAGAATGGAGTTTATTCAGAGAGAGAAAGAAAGAAAGAAAGTGGAATAGAATGGAGTTTATTCAGAGAGAAAGAAAGAAAGTGGAATAGAATGGAGTTTATTCAGAGAGAAAAGAAAGAAAGAAAGTGGAAAGAATGGAGTTTATTCAGAGAGAGAAAGAAAGAAAGAAAGTGGAAAAGAATGGAGTTTATTCAGAGAGAGAAAGAAAGAAAGAATGGAGTTTATTCAGAGAGAAAAGAAAGAAATAGTGGAATAGAATGGAGTTTATTCAGAGAGAGAAAGAAAGAAAGAAAGTGGAAAAGAATGGAGTTTATTCAGAGAGAGAAAGAAAGAAAGAAAGTGGAATAGAATGGAGTTTATTCAGAGAGAGAAAGAAAGAAAGTGGAATAGAATGGAGTTTATTCAGAGAGAGAAAGACAGTGGAATAGAATGGAGTTTATTCAGAGAGAGAAAGAAAGAAAGAAAGTGGAATAGAATGGAGTTTATTCAGAGAGAGAAAGAAAGTGGAATAGAATGGAGTTTATTCAGAGAGAGAAAGAAAGTGGTATAGAATGGAGTTTATTCAGAGAGAAAGACAGTAGTATAGAATGGAGTTTATTCAGAGAGGAAAGAAAGACAGTGGTATAGAATGGAGTTTATTCAGAGAGATAAAGACAGTAGTATAGAATGGAGTTTATTCAGAGAGATAAAGACAGTAGTATAGAATGGAGTTTATTCAGAGAGAGAAAGAAAGAAAGAAAGTGGAAAATAATGGAGTTTATTCAGAGAGAGAAAGAAAGAAAGTGGAATAGAATGGAGTTTATTCAGAGAGAGAAAGAAAGAAAGAAAGTGGAAAAGAATGGAGTTTATTCAGAGAGGAAAGAAAGAAAGTGGAATAGAATGGAGTTTATTCAGAGAGAAAAGAAAGAAAGAAAGTGGAATAGAATGGAGTTTATTCAGAGAGAAGAAAGAAAGTGGAATAGAATGGAGTTTATTCAGAGAGAAAAAGAAAGAAAGAAAGTGGAATAGAATGGAGTTTATTCAGAGAGAGAAAGAAAGAAAGAAAGTGGAATAGAATGGAGTTTATTCAGAGAGAGAAAGAAAGAAAGTGGAATAGAATGGAGTTTATTCAGAGAGAGAAAGAAAGAAAGAAAGTGGAATAGAATGGAGTTTATTCAGAGAGAAAGAAAGAAAGTGGAATAGAATGGAGTTTATTCAGAGAATGGAAAAGAATTTTATTCAGAGAGAGAAAGAAAGAAAGAAAGTGGAATAGAATGGAGTTTATTCAGAGAGAGAAAGAAAGAAAGAAAGTGGAATAGAATGGAGTTTATTCAGAGAGAGAAAGAAAGAAAGAAAGTGGAATAGAATGGAGTTTATTCAGAGAGAGAAAGAAAGAAAGAAAGTGGAATAGAATGGAGTTTATTCAGAGAGAGAAAGACAGTGGAATAGAATGGAGTTTATTCAGAGAGAGAAAGAAAGTGGTATAGAATGGAGTTTATTCAGAGAGAGAAAGAAAGACAGTGGTATAGAATGGAGTTTATTCAGAGAGAGAAAGAAAGAGTATAGAATGGAGTTTATTCAGAGAGATAAAGACAGAATAGAATGGAGTTTATTCAGAGAGAGAAAGAAAGAAAGAAAGTGGAAAAGAATGGAGTTTATTCAGAGAGAGAAAGAAAGAAAGAAAGTGGAATAGAATGGAGTTTATTCAGAGAGAAAAGAAAGAATAGAATGGAGTTTATTCAGAGATGGTATAGTTTTATTCAGAGAGAGAAAGAAAGTAGTATAGAATGGAGTTTATCCAGAGAAAAGACAGTGGTATAGAATGGAGTTTATTCAGAGAGATAAAGACAGTAAAGAATGGAGTTTATTCAGAGAATAAAGAATGGAATGGAGTTTATTCAGAGAGAGAAAGAAAGAAAGAAAGTGGAAAAGAATGGAGTTTATTCAGAGAGAGAAAGACAGTGGAATAGAATGGAGTTTATTCAGAGAGAGAAAGAAAGAAAGAAAGTGGAAAAGAATGGAGTTTATTCAGAGAGAGAAAGAAAGAAAGTGGAATAGAATGGAGTTTATTCAGAGAGAAAGAAAGTGGAAAGAATGGAGTTTATTCAGAGAGAGAAAGAAAGAAAGAGTGGAATAGAATGGAGTTTATTCAGAGAGAGAAAGAAAGAAAGAAAGTGGAATAGAATGGAGTTTATTCAGAGAGAGAAAGAAAGAAAGTGGAAAGAATGGAGTTTATTCAGAATGGAGTTTATTCAGAGAGAGAAAGAAAGAAAGAAAGTGGAATAGAATGGAGTTTATTCAGAAGAGAAAGAAAGTGGAATAGAATGGAGTTTATTCAGAGAGAGAAAGAAAGTGGTATAGAATGGAGTTTATTCAGAGAGAGAAAGACAGTAGTATAGAATGGAGTTTATTCAGAGAGGGAAAGAAAGACAGTGGTATAGAATGGAGTTTATTCAGAGAGATAAAGACAGTAGTATAGAATGGAGTTTATTCAGAGAGATAAAGACAGTAGTATAGAATGGAGTTTATTCAGAGAGAGAAAGAAAGAAAGAAAGTGGAAAATAATGGAGTTTATTCAGAGAGAGAAAGAAAGAAAGTGGAATAGAATGGAGTTTATTCAGAGAGAGAAAGAAAGAAAGAAAGTGGAAAAGAATGGAGTTTATTCAGAGAGGGAAAGAAAGAAAGAAAGTGGAATAGAATGGAGTTTATTCAGAGAGAGAAAGAAAGAAAGAAAGTGGAAAAGAATGGAGTTTATTCAGAGAGAGAAAGAAAGAAAGTGGAATAGAATGGAGTTTATTCAGAGAGAGAAAGAAAGAAAGAAAGTGGAAAAGAATGGAGTTTATTCAGAGAGAGAAAGAAAGAAAGAAAGTGGAATAGAATGGAGTTTATTCAGAGAGAGAAAGAAAGAAAGAAAGTGGAATAGAATGGATTTATTCAGAGAGAAAGAAAGAAAGTGGAATAGAATGGAGTTTATTCAGAGAGAGAAAGAAAGAAAGAAAGTGGAAAAGAATGGAGTTTATTCAGAGAGAGAAAGAAAGAAAGAAAGAAAGTGGAATAGAATGGAGTTTATTCAGAGAGAGAAAGAAAGAAAGAAAGTGGAATAGAATGGAGTTTATTCAGAGAGAGAAAGAAAGAAAGAAAGTGGAATAGAATGGAGTTTATTCAGAGAGAGAAAGAAAGAAAGTGGAATAGAATGGAGTTTATTCAGAGAGAGAAAGACAGTGGAATAGAATGGAGTTTATTCAGAGAGAGAAAGAAAGAAAGAATGGGAATTCAGAATGGAGTTTATTCAGAGAGATAAAGAAAGAAAGAATGGAGTTTATTCAGAGAGATAAAGACAGTAGTATAGAATGGAGTTTATTCAGAGAGAGAAAGAAAGAAAGAAAGTGGAAAATAATGGAGTTTATTCAGAGAGAGAAAGAAAGAAAGAAAGTGGAATAGAATGGAGTTTATTCAGAGAGAGAAAGAAAGTGGAATAGAATGGAGTTTATTCAGAGAGAGAAAGAAAGTGGTATAGAATGGAGTTTATTCAGAGAGAGAAAGACAGTAGTATAGAATGGAGTTTATCCAGAGAGGGAAAGAAAGACAGTGGTATAGAATGGAGTTATTCAGAGAGATAAAGACAGTAGTATAGAATGGAGTTTATTCAGAGAGATAAAGACAGTAGTATAGAATGGAGTTTATTCAGAGAGAGAAAGAAAGAAAGAAAGTGGAAAAGAATGGAGTTTATTCAGAGAGAGAAAAGACAGTGGAATAGAATGGAGTTTATTCAGAGAGAGAAAGAAAGAAAGAAAGTGGAAAAGAATGGAGTTTATTCAGAGAGAGAAAGAAAGAAAGTGGAATAGAATGGAGTTTATTCAGAGAGAAAAGAAATAAAGAAAGTGGAAAAGAATGGAGTTTATTCAGAGAGAAAGAAAGAAAGAAAGTGGAATAGAATGGAGTTTATTCAGAGAGAGAAAGAAAGAAAGAAAGTGGAATAGAATGGAGTTTATTCAGAGAGAAAGAAAGAAAGTGGAATAGAATGGAGTTTATTCAGAGAGAGAAAGAAAGAAAGAAAGTGGAAAAGAATGGAGTTTATTCAGAGAGAGAAAGAAAGAAAGAAAGTGGAATAGAATGGAGTTTATTCAGAGATAGAAAGAAAGAAAGAAAGTGGAATAGAATGGAGTTTATTCAGAGAGAAAGAAAGAAAGTGGAATAGAATGGAGTTTATTCAGAGAGAGAAAGAAAGAAAGAAAGTGGAAAAGAATGGAGTTTATTCAGAGAGAGAAAGAAAGAAAGAAAGTGGAATAGAATGGAGTTTATTCAGAGAGAGAAAGAAAGAAAGAAAGTGGAAAAGAATGGAGTTTATTCAGAGAGAGAAAGAAAGAAAGTGGAATAGAATTGAGTTTATTCAGAGAGAGAAAGACAGTGGAATAGAATGGAGTTTATTCAGAGAGAGAAAGACAGTGGAATAGAATGGAGTTTATTCAGAGAGAGAAAGAAAGTGGTATAGAATGGAGTTTATTCAGAGAGAGAAAGAAAGACAGTGGTATAGAATGGAGTTTATTCAGAGAGATAAAGACAGTAGTATAGAATGGAGTTTATTCAGAGAGATAAAGACAGTAGTATAGAATGGAGTTTATTCAGAGAGAGAAAGAAAGAAAGAAAGTGGAATAGAATGGAGTTTATTCAGAGAGAGAAAGAAAGTGGAATAGAATGGAGTTTATTCAGAGAGAGAAAGACAGTGGAATAGAATGGAGTTTATTCAGAGAGAGAAAGAAAGTGGTATAGAATGGAGTTTATTCAGAGAGAGAAAGACAGTAGTATAGAATGGAGTTTATTCAGAGAGGGAAAGAAAGACAGTGGTATAGAATGGAGTTTATTCAGAGAGATAAAGACAGTAGTATAGAATGGAGTTTATTCAGAGAGATAAAGACAGTAGTATAGAATGGAGTTTATTCAGAGAGAGAAAGAAAGAAAGAAAGTGGAAAATAATGGAGTTTATTCAGAGAGAGAAAGAAAGAAAGTGGAATAGAATGGAGTTTATTCAGAGAGAGAAAGAAAGAAAGAAAGTGGAAAAGAATGGAGTTTATTCAGAGAGGGAAAGAAAGAAAGTGGAATAGAATGGAGTTTATTCAGAGAGAGAAAGAAAGAAAGAAAGTGGAATAGAATGGAGTTTATTCAGAGAGAAAGAAAGAAAGTGGAATAGAATGGAGTTTATTCAGAGAGAGAAAGAAAGAAAGAAAGTGGAAAAGAATGGAGTTTATTCAGAGAGAGAAAGAAAGAAAGAAAGTGGAATAGAATGGAGTTTATTCAGAGAGAGAAAGAAAGAAAGTGGAATAGAATGGAGTTTATTCAGAGAGAGAAAGAAAGAAAGAAAGTGGAATAGAATGGAGTTTATTCAGAGAGAAAGAAAGAAAGTCGAATAGAATGGAGTTTATTCAGAGAGAGAAAGAAAGAAAGAAAGTGGAAAAGAATGGAGTTTATTCAGAGAGAGAAAGAAAGAAAGAAAGTGGAATAGAATGGAGTTTATTCAGAGAGAGAAAGAAAGAAAGAAAGAAAGAAAGAAATGGGAAAAGAATGGAGTTTATTCAGAGAGAGAAAGAAAGTGGAATAGAATGGAGTTTATTCAGGGAATAGAATGGAGTTTATTCAGAGAGAGAAAGAAAGAAAGAAAGTGGAATAGAATGGAGTTTATTCAGAGAGAGAAAGAAAGAAAGAAAGTGGAAAAGAATGGAGTTTATTCAGAGAGAGAAAGAAAGAAAGTGGAATAGAATTGAGTTTATTCAGAGAGAGAAAGACAGTGGAATAGAATGGAGTTTATTCAGAGAGAGAAAGACAGTGGAATAGAATGGAGTTTATTCAGAGAGAGAAAGAAAGTGGTATAGAATGGAGTTTATTCAGAGAGAGAAAGAAAGTGGTATAGAATGGAGTTTATTCAGAGAGATAAAGACAGTAGTATAGAATGGAGTTTATTCAGAGAGATAAAGACAGTAGTTTATTTATTCAGAGAGAGAAAGAAAGAAAGAAAGTGGAAAAGAATGGAGTTTATTCAGAGAGAGAAAGAAAGAAAGAAAGTGGAATAGAATGGAGTTTATTCAGAGAGAGAAAGAAAGTGGAATAGAATGGAGTTTATTCAGAGAGAGAAAGAAAGTGGTATAGAATGGAGTTTATTCAGAGAGAGAAAGACAGTAGTATAGAATGGAGTTTATTCAGAGAGGGAAAGAAAGACAGTGGTATAGAATGGAGTTTATTCAGAGAGATAAAGACAGTAGTATAGAATGGAGTTTATTCAGAGAGATAAAGACAGTAGTATAGAATGGAGTTTATTCAGAGAGAGAAAGAAAGAAAGAAAGTGGAAAATAATGGAGTTTATTCAGAAGAGAAAGAAAGAAAGTGGAATAGAATGGAGTTTATTCAGAGAGAGAAAGAAAGAAAGAAAGTGGAAAAGAATGGAGTTTATTCAGAGAGGGAAAGAAAGAAAGTGGAATAGAATGGAGTTTATTCAGAGAGAGAAAGAAAGAAAGAAAGTGGAATAGAATGGAGTTTATTCAGAGAGAAAGAAAGAAAGAATAGAATGGAGTTTATTCAGAGAGAAAAGAAAGAAAGTGGAAAGAATGGAGTTTATTCAGAGAGAGAAAGAAAGAAAGAAAGTGGAATAGAATGGAGTTTATTCAGAGAGAGAAAGAAAGAAAGTGGAATAGAATGGAGTTTATTCAGAGAGAGAAAGAAAGAAAGAAAGTGGAATAGAATGGAGTTTATTCAGAGAGAAAGAAAGAAAGTCGAATAGAATGGAGTTTATTCAGAGAGAGAAAGAAAGAAAGAAAGTGGAAAAGAATGGAGTTTATTCAGAGAGAGAAAGAAAGAAAGAAAGTGGAATAGAATGGAGTTTATTCAGAGAGAGAAAGACAGTGGAATAGAATGGAGTTTATTCAGAGAAGAAAGAAAGAAATAGTGGAAAAGAATGGAGTTTATTCAGAGAGAGAAAGAAAGAAAGAAAGTGGAAAAGAATGGAGTTTATTCAGAGAGAGAAAGAAAGAAAGAAAGTGGAATAGAATGGAGTTTATTCAGAGAGAGAAAGAAAGAAAGAAAGTGGAAAAGAATGGAGTTTATTCAGAGAGAGAAAGAAAGAAAGTGGAATAGAATTGAGTTTATTCAGAGAGAGAAAGACAGTGGAATAGAATGGAGTTTATTCAGAGAGAAAAACAGTGGAATAGAATGGAGTTTATTCAGAGAGAGAAAGAAAGAAAGAAAGTGGAATAGAATGGAGTTTATTCAGAGAGAGAAAGAAAGAAAGAAAGTGGAATAGAATGGAGTTTATTCAGAGAGAGAAAGAAAGTGGAATAGAATGGAGTTTATTCAGAGAGAGAAAGAAAGTGGAATAGAATGGAGTTTATTCAGAGAGAGAAAGACAGTAGTATAGAATGGAGTTTATTCAGAGAGGGAAAGAAAGACAGTGGTATAGAATGGAGTTTATTCAGAGAGATAAAGACAGTAGTATAGAATGGAGTTTATTCAGAGAGATAAAGACAGTAGTATAGAATGGAGTTTATTCAGAGAGAGAAAGAAAGAAAGAAAGTGGAAAATAATGGAGTTTATTCAGAGAGAGAAAGAAAGAAAGAATAGAATGGAGTTTATTCAGAGAGAGAAAGAAAGAAAGAAAGTGGAAAAGAATGGAGTTTATTCAGAGAGGGAAAGAAAGAAAGAAAGTGGAATAGAATGGAGTTTATTCAGAGAGAGAAAGAAAGAAAGAAAGTGGAATAGAATGGAGTTTATTCAGAGAGAAAGAAAGAAAGTGGAATAGAATGGATTTTATTCAGAGAGAGAAAGAAAGAAAGTGGAATAGAATGGAGTTTATTCAGAGAGAGAAAGAAAGAAAGAAAGTGGAATAGAATGGAGTTTATTCAGAGAGAAAAAAGAAAGTCGAATAGAATGGAGTTTATTCAGAGAGAGAAAGAAAGAAAGAAAGTGGAAAAGAATGGAGTTTATTCAGAGAGAGAAAGAAAGAAAGAAAGTGGAATAGAATGGAGTTTATTCAGAGAGAGAAAGACAGTGGAATAGAATGGAGTTTATTCAGAGAGAAAGAAAGAAAGTGGAATAGAATGGAGTTTATTCAGAGAGAGAAAGAAAGAAAGAAAGTGGAATAGAATGGAGTTTATTCAGAGAGAGAAAGAAAGTGGAATAGAATGGAGTTTATTCAGAGAAGAAAGACAGTGGAATAGAATGGAGTTTATTCAGAGAGAGAAAGAAAGTGGTATAGAATGGAGTTTATTCAGAGAGATAAAGACAGTGGTATAGAATGGAGTTTATTCAGAGAGATAAAGACAGTGGTATAGAATGGAGTTTATTCAGAGAGATAAAGACAGTAGTATAGAATGGAGTTTATTCAGAGAGAAAAGACAGACAGTGGTATAGAATGGAGTTTATTCAGAGAGAGAAAGACAGTGGAATAGAATGGAGTTTATTCAGAAAGAAAGAAAGAAAGTGGAATAGAATGGAGTTTATTCAGAGAGAAAGAAAGAAAGAAAGTGGAATAGAATGGAGTTTATTCAGAGAGAGAAAGAAAGAAAGAAAGTGGAATAGAATGGAGTTTATTCAGAGAGAAAGAAAGAAAGTGGAATAGAATGGAGTTTATTCAGAGAGAGAAAGAAAGAAAGTGGAATAGAATGGAGTTTATTCAGAGAGAGAAAGAAAGAAAGAAAGTGGAATAGAATGGAGTTTATTCAGAGAGAAAGAAAGAAAGTCGAATAGAATGGAGTTTATTCAGAGAGAGAAAGAAAGAAAGAAAGAAAAGAATTGAGTTTATTCAGAGAGAGAAAGAAAGAAAGAAAGTGGAATAGAATGGAGTTTATTCAGAGAGAGAAAGACAGTGGAATAGAATGGAGTTTATTCAGAGAGAAAGAAAGAAAGTGGAATAGAATGGAGTTTATTCAGAGAGAGAAAGAAAGAAAGAAAGTGGAATAGAATGGAGTTTATTCAGAGAGAGAAAGAAAGTGGAATAGAATGGAGTTTATTCAGAGAGAGAAAGACAGTGGAATAGAATGGAGTTTATTCAGAGAGAGAAAGAAAGTGGTATAGAATGGAGTTTATTCAGAGAGATAAAGACAGTGGTATAGAATGGAGTTTATTCAGAGAGATAAAGACAGTGGTATAGAATGGAGTTTATTCAGAGAGATAAAGACAGTAGTATAGAATGGAGTTTATTCAGAGAGAGAAAGACAGACAGTGGTATAGAATGGAGTTTATTCAGAGAGAAAAGACAGTGGAATAGAATGGAGTTTATTCAGAAAGAAAGAAAGAAAGTGGAATAGAATGGAGTTTATTCAGAGAGAAAGAAAGAAAGAAAGTGGAATAGAATGGAGTTTATTCAGAGAGAGAAAGAAAGAAAGAAAGTGGAATAGAATGGAGTTTATTCAGAGAGAGAAAGAAAGAAAGAAAGTGGAATAGAATGGAGTTTATTCAGAGAGAGAAAGACAGACAGTGGTATAGAATGGAGTTTATTCAGAGAGAGAAAGAAAGTGGAATAGAATGGAGTTTATTCAGAGAGAGAAAGACAGTGGTATAGAATGGAGTTTGTTCAGAGAGAGAAAGACAGACAGTGGTATAGAATGGAGTTTATTCAGAGAGAGAAAGACAGACAGTGGTATAGAATGGAGTTTATTCAGAGAGAGAAAGAAAGTGGAATAGAATGGAGTTTATTCAGAGAGAGAAAGACAGTAGTATAGAATGGAGTTTATTCAGAGAGAGAAAGACAGTAGTATAGAATGGAGTTTATTCAGAGAGAAAAAGACAGTAGTATAGAATGGAGTTTATTCAGAGAGAGAAAGACAGTGGTATAGAATGGAGTTTGTTCAGAGAGAGAAAGACAGTGGTATAGAATGGAGTTTATTTAGAGAGAGAAAGACAGTGGAATAGAATGGAGTTTATTCAGAGAGAGAAAGAAAGACAGTAGTATAGAATGGAGTTTATTCAGAGAGAGAAAGAAAGACAGTGGTATAGAATGGAGTTTATTCAGAGAGATAAAGAAAGACAGTGGAATAGAATGGAGTTTATTCAGAGAGATAAAGAAAGACAGTGGAATAGAATGGAGTTTATTCAGAGATAAAGACAGTAGTATTGAATGGAGTTTATTCAGAGAGATAAAGAAAGTGGAATAGAATGGAGTTTATTCAGAGAGAGAAAGACAGTGGTATAGAATGGAGTTTGTTCAGAGAGAGAAAGACAGACAGTGGTATAGAATGGAGTTTATTCAGAGAGAGAAAGACAGACAGTGGTATAGAATGGAGTTTATTCAGAGAGAGAAAGAAAGTGGAATAGAATGGAGTTTATTCAGAGAGAGAAAGACAGTAGTATAGAATGGAGTTTATTCAGAGAGAGAAAGACAGTAGTATAGAATGGAGTTTATTCAGAGAGAAAAAGACAGTAGTATAGAATGGAGTTTATTCAGAGAGAGAAAGACAGTGGTATAGAATGGAGTTTGTTCAGAGAGAAAAGACAGTGGTATAGAATGGAGTTTATTTAGAGAGAGAAAGACAGTGGAATAGAATGGAGTTTATTCAGAGAGAGAAAGAAAGACAGTAGTATAGAATGGAGTTTATTCAGAGAGAGAAAGAAAGACAGTGGTATAGAATGGAGTTTATTCAGTGAGATAAAGAAAGACAGTGGAATAGAATGGATTTTATTCAGAGACATAAAGATAGACAGTGGAATAGAATGGAGTTTATTCAGAGATAAAGACAGTAGTATTGAATGGAGTTTATTCAGAGAGATAAAGACAGTGGAATAGAATGGAGTTTATTCAGAGAGAGAAAGACAGTGGAATAGAATGGAGTTTATTCAGAGAGAGAAAGACAGTAGTATAGAATGGAGTTTATTCAGAGAGGGAAAGAAAGACAGTGGTATAGAATGGAGTTTATTCAGAGAGATAAAGACAGTAGTATAGAATGGAGTTTATTCAGAGAGAGAAAGAAAGAAAGAAAGAAAGTGGAAAATAATGGAGTTTATTCAGAGAGAGAAAGAAAGAAAGTGGAATAGAATGGAGTTTATTCAGAGAGAGAAAGAAAGAAAGAAAGTGGAAAAGAATGGAGTTTATTCAGAGAGGGAAAGAAAGAAAGAAAGTGGAATAGAATGGAGTTTATTCAGAGAGAGAAAGAAAGAAAGAAAGTGGAATAGAATGGAGTTTATTCAGAGAGAAAGAAAGAAAGTGGAATAGAATGGAGTTTATTCAGAGAGAGAAAGAAAGAAAGAAAGTGGAAAAGAATGGAATTTATTCAGAGAGAGAAAGAAAGAAAGAAAGTGGAATAGAATGGAGTTTATTCAGAGAGAGAAAGAAAGTGGAATAGAATGGAGTTTATTCAGAGAGAGAAAGAAAGTGGAATAGAATGGAGTTTATTCAGAGAGAGAAAGACAGTGGAATAGAATGGAGTTTATTCAGAGAGAGAAAGAAAGAAAGTGGAATAGAATGGAGTTTATTCAGAGAGAGAAAGAAAGAAAGAAAGAAAGTGGAATAGAATGGAGTTTATTCAGAGAGAAAGAAAGAAAGTCGAATAGAATGGAGTTTATTCAGAGAGAGAAAGAAAGAAAGAAAGTGGAAAAGAATGGAGTTTATTCAGAGAGAGAAAGAAAGAAAGAAAGTGGAATAGAATGGAGTTTATTCAGAGAGAGAAAGACAGTGGAATAGAATGGAGTTTATTCAGAGAGAAAGAAAGAAAGTGGAATAGAATGGAGTTTATTCAGAGAGAGAAAGAAAGAAAGAAAGTGGAATAGAATGGAGTTTATTCAGAGAGAGAAAGAAAGAAAGAAAGTGGAATAGAATGGAGTTTATTCAGAGAGAGAAAGAAAGTGGAATAGAATGGAGTTTATTCAGAGAGAGAAAGACAGTGGAATAGAATGGAGTTTATTCAGAGAGAGAAAGAAAGTGGTATAGAATGGAGTTTATTCAGAGAGAGAAAGACAGTAGTATAGAATGGAGTTTATTCAGAGAGAGAAAGACAGTAGTATAGAATGGAGTTTATTCAGAGAGAGAAAGACAGACAGTGGTATAGAATGGAGTTTATTCGGAGAGAGAAAGACAGTAGTATAGAATGGAGTTTATTCAGAGAGATAGACAGTGGTATAGAATGGAGTTTATTCAGAGAGATAAAGGCAGTAGTATAGAATGGAGTTTATTCAGAGAGATAAAGACAGTGGTATAGAATGGAGTTTATTCAGAGAGAGAAAGACAGACAGTGGTATAGTTTATTCAGAGAGAGAAAGAAAGAAAGAAAGTGGAAAAGAATGGAGTTTATTCAGAGAGAGAAAGAAAGAAAGTGGAATAGAATGGAGTTTATTCAGAGAGAGAAAGAAAGAAAGAAAGTGGAAAAGAATGGAGTTTATTCAGAGAGAGAAAGAAAGAAAGAAAGTGGAATAGAATGGAGTTTATTCAGAGAGAGAAAGAAAGAAAGAAAGTGGAATAGAATGGAGTTTATTCAGAGAGAAAGAAAGAAAGTGGAATAGAATGGAGTTTATTCAGAGAGAGAAAGAAAGAAAGAAAGTGGAAAAGAATGGAGTTTATTCAGAGAGAGAAAGAAAGAAAGAAAGTGGAATAGAATGGAGTTTATTCAGAGAGAGAAAGAAAGAAAGAAAGTGGAAAAGAATGGAGTTTATTCAGAGAGAGAAAGAAAGAAAGAAAGTGGAATAGAATGGAGTTTATTCAGAGAGAGAAAGAAAGAAAGAAAGAAAGTGGAAAAGAATGGAGTTTATTCAGAGAGAGAAAGAAAGAAAGTGGAATAGAATTTAGTTTATTCAGAGAGAGAAAGACAGTGGAATAGAATGGAGTTTATTCAGAGAGAGAAAAACAGTGGAATAGAATGGAGTTTATTCAGAGAGAGAAAGAAAGTGGTATAGAATGGAGTTTATTCAGAGAGAGAAAGAAAGACAGTGGTATAGAATGGAGTTTATTCAGAGAGATAAAGACAGTAGTATAGAATGGAGTTTATTCAGAGAGATAAAGACAGTAGTATAGAATGGAGTTTATTCAGAGAGAGAAAGAAAGAAAGAAAGTGGAAAATAATGGAGTTTATTCAGAGAGAGAAAGAAAGAAAGAAAGTGGAATAGAATGGAGTTTATTCAGAGAGAGAAAGAAAGTGGAATAGAATGGAGTTTATTCAGAGAGAGAAAGAAAGTGGTATAGAATGGAGTTTATTCAGAGAGAGAAAGACAGTAGTATAGAATGGAGTTTATCCAGAGAGGGAAAGAAAGACAGTGGTATAGAATGGAGTTTATTCAGAGAGATAAAGACAGTAGTATAGAATGGAGTTTATTCAGAGAGAGAAAGACAGTGGAATAGAATGGAGTTTATTCAGAGAGAGAAAGAAAGAAAGAAAGTGGAAAAGAATGGAGTTTATTCAGAGAGAGAAAGACAGTGGAATAGAATGGAGTTTATTCAGAGAGAGAAAGAAAGAAAGAAAGTGGAAAAGAATGGAGTTTATTCAGAGAGAGAAAGAAAGAAAGTGGAATAGAATGGAGTTTATTCAGAGAGAGAAAGAAAGAAAGAAAGTGGAAAAGAATGGAGTTTATTCAGAGAGAGAAAGAAAGAAAGAAAGTGGAATAGAATGGAGTTTATTCAGAGAGAGAAAGAAAGAAAGAAAGTGGAATAGAATGGAGTTTATTCAGAGAGAGAAAGAAAGAAAGAAAGTGGAATAGAATGGAGTTTATTCAGAGAGAGAAAGAAAGAAAGAAAGTGGAATAGAATGGAGTTTATTCAGAGAAAAGAAAGAAAGAAAGTGGAATAGAATGGAGTTTATTCAGAGAGAGAAAGAAAGAAAGAAAGTGGAAAGAATGGAGTTTATTCAGAGAGAGAAAGAAAGAAAGAAAGAAAGTGGAATAGAATGGAGTTTATTCAGAGAGAGAAAGAAAGAAAGAAAGTGGAAAAGAATGGAGTTTATTCAGAGAGAGAAAGAAAGAAAGTGGAATAGAATTGAGTTTATTCAGAGAGAGAAAGACAGTGGAATAGAATGGAGTTTATTCAGAGAGAGAAAGACAGTGGAATAGAATGGAGTTTATTCAGAGAGAGAAAGAAAGTGGTATAGAATGGAGTTTATTCAGAGAGAGAAAGAAAGACAGTGGTATAGAATGGAGTTTATTCAGAGAGATAAAGACAGTAGTATAGAATGGAGTTTATTCAGAGAGATAAAGACAGTAATAGAATGGAGTTTATTCAGAGAGAGAAAGAAAGAAAGAAAGTGGAAAATAATGGAGTTTATTCAGAGAGAGAAAGAAAGAAAGAAAGTGGAATAGAATGGAGTTTATTCAGAGAGAGAAAGAAAGTGGAATAGAATGGAGTTTATTCAGAGAGAGAAAGAAAGTGGTATAGAATGGAGTTTATTCAGAGAGAGAAAGACAGTAGTATAGAATGGAGTTTATTCAGAGAGGGAAAGAAAGACAGTGGTATAGAATGGAGTTTATTCAGAGAGATAAAGACAGTAGTATAGAATGGAGTTTATTCAGAGAGATAAAGACAGTAGTATAGAATGGAGTTTATTCAGAGAGAGAAAGAAAGAAAGAAAGTGGAAAATAATGGAGTTTATTCAGAGAGAAAAGAAAGAAAGTGGAATAGAATGGAGTTTATTCAGAGAGAGAAAGAAAGAAAGAAAGTGGAAAAGAATGGAGTTTATTCAGAGAGGGAAAGAAAGAAAGTGGAATAGAATGGAGTTTATTCAGAGAGAGAGAGAAAGAAAGAAAGAAAGTGGAATAGAATGGAGTTTATTCAGAGAGAAAGAAAGAAAGTGGAATAGAATGGAGTTTATTCAGAGAGAGAAAGAAAGAAAGAAAGTGGAAAAGAATGGAGTTTATTCAGAGAGAGAAAGAAAGAAAGAAAGTGGAATAGAATGGAGTTTATTCAGAGAGAGAAAGAAAGTGGAATAGAATGGAGTTTATTCAGAGAGAGAAAGAAAGAAAGAAAGTGGAAAAGAATGGAGTTTATTCAGAGAGAGAAAGAAAGAAAGTGGAATAGAATGGAGTTTATTCAGAGAGAGAAAGAAAGAAAGAAAGTGGAAAAGAATGGAGTTTATTCAGAGAGAAAAGAAAGAAAGTGGAATAGAATGGAGTTTATTCAGAGAGAGAAAGAAAGTGGAATAGAATGGAGTTTATTCAGAGAAGAAAGACAGTGGAATAGAATGGAGTTTATTCAGAGAGAGAAAGAAAGTGGTATAGAATGGAGTTTATTCAGAGAAAAAGAAAGACAGTGGTATAGAATGGAGTTTATTCAGAGAGATAAAGACAGTAGTATAGAATGGAGTTTATTCAGAGAGATAAAGACAGTAGTATAGAATGGAGTTTATTCAGAGAGAGAAAGAAAGAAAGAAAGTGGAAAATAATGGAGTTTATTCAGAGAGAGAAAGAAAGTGGAATAGAATGGAGTTTATTCAGAGAGAGAAAGACAGTGGAATAGAATGGAGTTTATTCAGAGAGAGAAAGAAAGTGGTATAGAATGGAGTTTATTCAGAGAGAGAAAGACAGTAGTATAGAATGGAGTTTATTCAGAGAGGGAAAGAAAGACAGTGGTATAGAATGGAGTTTATTCAGAGAGATAAAGACAGTAGTATAGAATGGAGTTTATTCAGAGAGATAAAGACAGTAGTATAGAATGGAGTTTATTCAGAGAGAGAAAGAAAGAAAGAAAGTGGAAAATAATGGAGTTTATTCAGAGAGAGAAAGAAAGAAAGTGGAATAGAATGGAGTTTATTCAGAGAGAGAAAGAAAGAAAGAAAGTGGAAAAGAATGGAGTTTATTCAGAGGGAAAGAAAGAAAGTGGAATAGAATGGAGTTTATTCAGAGAGAGAAAGAAAGAAAGAAAGTGGAATAGAATGGAGTTTATTCAGAGAGAAAGAAAGAAAGTGGAATAGAATGGAGTTTATTCAGAGAGAGAAAGAAAGAAAGAAAGTGGAATAGAATGGAGTTTATTCAGAGAGAGAAAGAAAGAAAGAAAGAAAGTGGAATAGAATGGAGTTTATTCAGAGAGAAAGAAAGAAAGTGGAATAGAATGGAGTTTATTCAGAGAGAGAAAGAAAGAAAGAAAGTGGAAAAGAATGGAGTTTATTCAGAGAGAGAAAGAAAGAAAGAAAGTGGAAAAGAATGGAGTTTATTCAGAGAGAGAAAGAAAGAAAGAAAGTGGAATAGAATGGAGTTTATTCAGAGAGAGAAAGAAAGAAAGAAAGTGGAAAAGAATGGAGTTTATTCAGAGAGAGAAAGAAAGAAAGTGGAATAGAATTGAGTTTATTCAGAGAGAGAAAGACAGTGGAATAGAATGGAGTTTATTCAGAGAGAGAAAAACAGTGGAATAGAATGGAGTTTATTCAGAGAGAGAAAGAAAGAAAGAAAGTGGAATAGAATGGAGTTTATTCAGAGAGAGAAAGAAAGAAGTGGTATAGAATGGAGTTTATTCAGAGAATAAAGACAGTGTATAGAATGGAGTTTATTCAGAGAGATAAAGAAGTAGATAGAATGGAGTTTATTCAGAGAGAGAAAGAAAGAAAGAAAGTGGAATAGAATGGAGTTTATTCAGAGAGAGAAAGAAAGTGGAATAGAATGGAGTTTATTCAGAGAGAGAAAGACAGTGGAATAGAATGGAGTTTATTCAGAGAGAGAAAGAAAGTGGTATAGAATGGAGTTTATTCAGAGAGAGAAAGACAGTAGTATAGAATGGAGTTTATTCAGAGAGGGAAAGAAAGACAGTGGTATAGAATGGAGTTTATTCAGAGAGATAAAGACAGTAGTATAGAATGGAGTTTATTCAGAGAGATAAAGACAGTAGTATAGAATGGAGTTTATTCAGAGAGAGAAAGAAAGAAAGAAAGTGGAATAGAATGGAGTTTATTCAGAGAGAAAGAAAGAAAGTGGAATAGAATGGAGTTTATTCAGAGAGAGAAAGAAAGAAAGAAAGTGGAATAGAATGGAGTTTATTCAGAGAGAGAAAGAAAGAAAGTGGAATAGAATGGAGTTTATTCAGAGAGAGAAAGAAAGAAAGAAAGTGGAATAGAATGGAGTTTATTCAGAGAGAAAGAAAGAAAGTGGAATAGAATGGAGTTTATTCAGAGAGAGAAAGAAAGAAAGAAAGTGGAAAAGAATGGAGTTTATTCAGAGAGAGAAAGAAAGAAAGAAAGTGGAATAGAATGGAGTTTATTCAGAGAGAGAAAGAAAGAAAGAAAGTGGAATAGAATGGAGTTTATTCAGAGAGAGAAAGAAAGAAAGAAAGTGGAATAGAATGGAGTTTATTCAGAGAGAAAGAAAGAAAGTGGAATAGAATGGAGTTTATTCAGAGAGAAAGAAAGAAAGTGGAATAGAATGGAGTTTATTCAGAGAGAGAAAGAAAGAAAGAAAGTGGAAAAGAATGGAGTTTATTCAGAGAGAGAAAGAAAGAAAGTGGAATAGAATTGAGTTTATTCAGAGAATGGAATAGAATGGAGTTTATTCAGAGAGAGAAAGACAGTGGAATAGAATGGAGTTTATTCAGAGAGAGAAAGAAAGTGGTATAGAATGGAGTTTATTCAGAGAGAGAAAGAAAGACAGTGGTATAGAATGGAGTTTATTCAGAAGATGACAGTAGTTTGGAGTTTATCAGAGAGAAAAGAAAGAGTATAGAATGGAGTTTATTCAGAGAGAGAAAGAAAGAAAGAAAGTGGAAAATAATGGAGTTTATTCAGAGAGAGAAAGAAAGAAAGAAAGTGGAATAGAATGGAGTTTATTCAGAGAGAAAAGAAAGTGGAATAGAATGGAGTTTATTCAGAGAGAGAAAGAAAGTGGTATAGAATGGAGTTTATTCAGAGAGAAAAGACAGTAGTATAGAATGGAGTTTATTCAGAGAGGGAAAGAAAGACAGTGGTATAGAATGGAGTTTATTCAGAGAGATAAAGACAGTAGTATAGAATGGAGTTTATTCAGAGAGATAAAGACAGTAGTATAGAATGGAGTTTATTCAGAGAGAGAAAGAAAGAAAGAAAGTGGAAAATAATGGAGTTTATTCAGAGAGAGAAAGAAAGAAAGTGGAATAGAATGGAGTTTATTCAGAGAGAGAAAGAAAGAAAGAAAGTGGAAAAGAATGGAGTTTATTCAGAGAGGGAAAGAAAGAAAGTGGAATAGAATGGAGTTTATTCAGAGAGAGAAAGAAAGAAAGAAAGTGGAATAGAATGGAGTTTATTCAGAGAGAAAGAAAGAAAGTGGAATAGAATGGAGTTTATTCAGAGAGAGAAAGAAAGAAAGAAAGTGGAAAAGAATGGAGTTTATTCAGAGAGAGAAAGAAAGAAAGAAAGTGGAATAGAATGGAGTTTATTCAGAGAGAGAAAGAAAGAAAGTGGAATAGAATGGAGTTTATTCAGAGAGAGAAAGAAAGAAAGAAAGTGGAATAGAATGGAGTTTATTCAGAGAGAAAGAAAGAAAGTGGAATAGAATGGAGTTTATTCAGAGAGAGAAAGAAAGAAAAAGAATGGAGTTTATTCAGAGAGAGAAAGAATGGAATAGAATGGAGTTATTCAGAGAGAGAAAGACAGTGGAATAGAATGGAGTTTATTCAGAGAGAGAAAGAAAGAAATAGTGGAAAGAATGGAGTTTATTCAGAGAGAGAAAAGAAAGAAAGAAAGTGGAAAAGAATGGAGTTTATTCAGAGAGAGAAAGAAAGAAAGAAAGTGGAATAGAATGGAGTTTATTCAGAGAGAGAAAGAAAGAAAGAAAGTGGAAAAGAATGGAGTTTATTCAGAGAGAGAAAAAGAAAGAAAGTGGAATAGAATGAGTTTATTCAGAGAGAGAAAGACAGTGGAATAGAATGGAGTTTATTCAGAGAGAGAAAGACAGTGGAATAGAATGGAGTTTATTCAGAAAGAAAGAAAGAAAGTGGAATAGAATGGAGTTTATTCAGAGAGAAAGAAAGAAAGAAAGTGGAATAGAATGGAGTTTATTCAGAGAGAGAAAGAAAGAAAGAAAGTGGAATAGAATGGAGTTTATTCAGAGAGAGAAAGAAAGAAAGAAAGTGGAATAGAATGGAGTTTATTCAGAGAGAGAAAGAAAGTGGAATAGAATGGAGTTTATTCAGAGAGAGAAAGAAAGTGGAATAGAATGGAGTTTATTCAGAGAGAGAAAGACAGTGGTATAGAATGGAGTTTATTCAGAGAGAAAGACAGACAGTGGTATAGAATGGAGTTTATTCAGAGAGAGAAAGACAGACAGTGGTATAGAATGGAGTTTATTCAGAGAGAGAAAGAAAGTGGAATAGAATGGAGTTTATTCAGAGAGAGAAAGACAGTAGTATAGAATGGAGTTTATTCAGAGAGAGAAAGACAGTAGTATAGAATGGAGTTTATTCAGAGAGAAAAAGACAGTAGTATAGAATGGAGTTTATTCAGAGAGAGAAAGAAGTGGTATAGAATGGAGTTTGTTCAGAGAGAGAAAGACAGTGGTATAGAATGGAGTTTATTTAGGAGTGGAATAGAATGGAGTTTATTCAGAGAGAGAAAGAAAGACAGTAGTATAGAATGGAGTTTATTCAGAGAGAAAGAAAGACAGTGGTATAGAATGGAGTTTATTCAGAGAGATAAAGAAAGACAGTGGAATAGAATGGAGTTTATTCAGAGACATAAAGATAGACAGTGGAATAGAATGGAGTTTATTCAGAGAGAAAGACAGTAGTATTGAATGGAGTTTATTCAGAGAGATAAAGAAAGTGGAATAGAATGGAGTTTATTCAGAGAGAAAGAAAGACAGTGGAATAGAATGGAGTTTATTCAGAGAGAGAAAAGACAGTGGAATAGAATGGAGTTTATTCAGAGAGATAAAGACAGTAGTATAGAATGGAGTTTATTCAGAATGGTATAGAATGGAGTTTATTCAGAGAGAGAAAGAAAGAAAGAAAGTGGAAAATAATGGAGTTTATTCAGAGAGAGAAAGAAAGAAAGAAAGTGGAATAGAATGGAGTTTATTCAGAGAGAGAAAGAAAGTGGAAAAGAATGGAGTTTATTCAGAGAGGGAAAGAAAGAAAGAAAGTGGAATAGAATGGAGTTTATTCAGAGAGAGAAAGAAAGAAAGAAGTGGAATAGAATGGAGTTTATTCAGAGAGAAAGAAAGAAAGTGGAATAGAATGGAGTTTATTCAGAGAGAGAAAGAAAGAAAGAAAGTGGAAAAGAATGGAGTTTATTCAGAGAGAGAAAGAAAGAAAGAAAGAAAGAATGGAGTTTATTCAGAGAGAGAAAGAAAGTGGAATAGAATGGAGTTTATTCAGAGAGAGAAAGAAAGTGGAATAGAATGGAGTTTATTCAGAGAGAGAAAGACAGTGGAATAGAATGGAGTTTATTCAGAGAGAGAAAGAAAGAAAGTGGAATAGAATGGAGTTTATTCAGAGAGAGAAAGAAAGAAAGAAAGTGGAATAGAATGGAGTTTATTCAGAGAGAAAGAAAGACAGTGAATAGAATGGAGTTTATTCAGAGAGAGAAAGAAAGAAAGAAGTGGAAAATAATGGAGTTTATTCAGAGAGAGAAAGAAAGACAGTGGTATAGAATGGAGTTTATTCAGAGAGAGAAAGACAGTGGTATAGAATGGAGTTTATTCAGAGAGAAAGAAAGACAGTGGTATAGAATGGAGTTTATTCAGAGAGAGAAAGAAAGAAAGAAAGTGGAATAGAATGGAGTTTATTCAGAGAGAGAAAGAAAGTGGTGGAATAGAATGGAGTTTATTCAGAGAGAGAAAGACAGTGGTATAGAATGGAGTTTATTCAGAGAGATAAAGACAGTAGTATAGAATGGAGTTTATTCAGAGAGATAAAGACAGTGGTATAGAATGGAGTTTATTCAGAGAGAGAAAGACAGTAGTATAGAATGGAGTTTATTCAGAGAGAGAAAGACAGTAGTATAGAATGGAGTTTATTCAGAGAGAAAAAGACAGACAGTGGTATAGAATGGAGTTTATTCAGAGAGAGAAAGACAGTAGTATAGAATGGAGTTTATTCAGAGAGATAAAGACAGTGGTATAGAATGGAGTTTATTCAGAGAGATAAAGACAGTGGTATAGAATGGAGTTTATTCAGAGAGATAAAGACAGTAGTATAGAATGGAGTTTATTCAGAGAGAGAAAGACAGACAGTGGTATAGAATGGAGTTTATTCAGAGAGAGAAAGAAAGTGGAATAGAATGGAGTTTATTCAGAGAGAAAAAGAAAGAAAGTGGAATAGAATGGAGTTTATTCAGAGAGAGAAAGAAAGAAAGAAAGTGGAATAGAATGGAGTTTATTCAGAGAGAGAAAGAAAGAAAGTGGTGGAATAGAATGGAGTTTATTCAGAGAGAGAAAGAAAGAAAGAAAGTGGAATAGAATGGAGTTTATTCAGAGAGAGAAAAAGACAGTGGAATAGAATGGAGTTTATTCAGAGAGAGAAAGACAGTGGTATAGAATGGAGTTTATTCAGAGAGAAAAGACAGTAGTATAGAATGGAGTTTATTCAGAGAGAGAAAGACAGACAGTGGTATAGAATGGAGTTTATTCAGAGAGAGAAAGAAAGTGGAATAGAATGGAGTTTATTCAGAGAGAAAAGACAGTAGTATAGAATGGAGTTTATTCAGAGAGAAAAGACAGTAGTATAGAATGGAGTTTATTCAGAGAGAAAAAGACAGTAGTATAGAATGGAGTTTATTCAGAGAGAGAAAGACAGTGGTATAGAATGGAGTTTGTTCAGAGAGAAAAGACAGTGGTATAGAATGGAGTTTGTTCAGAGAGAGAAAGACAGTGGAATAGAATGGAGTTTATTCAGAGAGAGAAAGAAAGACAGTAGTATAGAATGGAGTTTATTCAGAGAGAGAAAGAAAGACAGTGGTATAGAATGGAGTTTATTCAGAGAGATAAAGAAAGACAGTGGAATAGAATGGATTTTATTCAGAGAGATAAAGAAAGTGTGGAATAGAATGGAGTTTATTCAGAGAGATAAAGACAGTGGAATAGAATGGAGTTTATTCAGAGAGAGAAAGACAGTGGAATAGAATGGAGTTTATTCAGAGAGAGAAAGACAGTGGAATAGAATGGAGTTTATTCAGACAGATAATGAAAGACAGTGGTATAGAATGGAGTTTATTCAGAGAGATAAAGAAAGACAGTGGTATAGAATGGAGTTTATTCAGAGAGATAAAGACAGTGGTATAGAATGGAGTTTATTCAGAGAGAGAAAGAAAGACAGTGGTATAGAATGGAGCTTATTCAGAGAGAGAAAGACAGTAGTATAGAATGGAGTTTATTCAGAGAGATAAAGACAGTGGTATAGAATGGAGTTTATTCTGAGAGAGAAAGAAAGACAGTGGTATAGAATGGAGCTTATTCAGAGAGATAAAGAAAGACAGTGGTATAGAATGGAGTTTATTCAGAGAGATAAAGACAGTAGTATAGAATGGAGTTTATTCAGAGAGATAAAGACAGTGGTATAGAATGGAGTTTATTCAGAGAGAGAAAGAAAGACAGTGGTATAGAATGGAGCTTATTCAGAGAGAGAAAGAAAGACAGTGGTATAGAATGGAGTTTATTCAGAGAGATAAAGAAAGACAGTGGTATAGAATGGAGTTTATTCAGAGAGATAAAGAAAGACAGTGGTATAGAATGGAGTTTATTCAGAGAGATAAAGACAGTGGTATAGAATGGAGTTTATTCAGAGAGAGAAAGAAAGACAGTGGTATAGAATGGAGTTTATTCAGAGAGATAAAGACAGTAGTATAGAATGGAGTTTATTCAGAGAGATAAAGACAGTGGTATAGAATGGAGTTTATTCAGAGAGATAAAGACAGTAGTATAGAATGGAGTTTATTCAGAGAGAGAAAGACAGTAGTATAGAATGGAGTTTATTCAGAGAGATAAAGAAAGACAGTGGTATAGAATGGAGTTTATTCAGAGAGATAAAGAAAGACAGTGGTATAGAATGGAGTTTATTCAGAGAGATAAAGAAAGACAGTGGTATAGAATGGAGTTTATTCAGAGAGATAAAGAAAGACAGTGGTATAGAATGGAGTTTATTCAGAGAGATAAAGAAAGACAGTAGTATAGAATGGAGTTTATTCAGAGAGATAAAGAAAGACAGTGGTATAGAATGGAGTTTATTCAGAGAGATAAAGAAAGACAGTGGTATAGAATGGAGCCATTGAGAGGGCTGTGTGAAATGAACCCTCCCTATAGAGGAGATGTAGGCCCATATCCTCAATAACAGTTATCCTCGTTAACTACAGCATTTATCACCGCTTATAAGGCAGTGGTAGCCTATACCCTACTCCTGGTGAGTTAGATACTGGGTGTGCAGGCTTTTGTTCTAGCCCTGCTCTATCACACCTGAGTCTTCCAATTAGGAGGGTTGGCTACTGATGGTTTAAGAGGTTGGAGAGGAAGCCCATTGTGATTTAGCCGTTGTGTAAGAGGATAGCAATGTATAATATTACTGTATCTCTCTAAGTTACTGTATTTATCCATGCTACGTGGGGTGTGTCCTTGAGAACAGACATGTCTTGTCACTAGCTGTAGACAAAATGTCTATGGGACTTCTGGAAGTGACAGTTAGGTTGCTACAGTAATCAGACAAAGCTAGGGGAGGTGGGGTCGGAGTATGTCTGTTTTATTTGGCATTGACGAGATCTCTATTTTCTCTCTCTCTCTCGCTCTCTCTATCTGTTTCTCTCTCTCTCCCCATCTGTTTCTCTCTCTACAGGAGGGCCAGGTTCTAGAATGTTCTCTGATCAACAGTATTCGAGTCGGAGCTGTTCCAAGGGTGAGATTATGGAAACACAATTTCACCACTTTCTATCCCTCCCTCTATCCTATCCTGCCTCCCTCCCTCTATCCCATCCATCCTCCCTCTCTCTATCCCATCCTGCCTCCCTCCCTCTATCCCATCCATCCTCCCTCCCTCTATCCCATCCATCCTCCCTCCCTCTATCCCACCCTCCCTCCCTCTATCCCACCCTCCCTCCCTCTATCCCACCCTCCCTCCCTCTATCCCATCCTGCCTCCCTCCCTCTATCCCATCCATCCTCCCTCCCTCTATCCCACCCTCCCTCCCTCTATCCCGTCCTGCCTCCCTCCCTCTATCCCATCCATCCTCCCTCCCGCTATCCCATCCTCCCTCCCTCTATCCCATCCTGCCTCCCTGCCTCCCTCCCTCTATCCCATCCTCCCTCCCTCTATCCCACCCTCCCTCCCTCTCCCACCCCCCCCTCTATCCCACCCTCCCCCTCTATCCCATCCTCCCTCCCTCTATCCCACCCTCCATCTATCCCATCCTCCCTCCCTCTATCCACCCTCCTCCCTCTATCCCATCCTCCCTCCCTCTATCCCATCCTCCCTCCCTCTATCCCATCCTCCCTCCCTCTATCCCATCCTCCCTCCCCATCCACCCACCCTCCCTCTATCCCATCCACCCTCCCTCCCTCTATCCCATCCTTCCTCCCTCCCTCCCTCTATCCCATCCTTCCCCCTCCTCTATCCCATCCTCCCTCCCTCTATCCCATCCTCCCTCCCTCTATCCCATCCTCCTCCTCCCTCTATCCCATCCTTCCTCCCCCTCTATCCCATCCTCCCCCTCTATCCACCCTCCTCCTCTATCCCACCCCCCTCCCTCCCTCCCTATCCCATCCACCCCTCCCTCTATCCCACCCTCCCTCCCTCTATCCCATCCTCCCTCCCTCTATCCCACCCTCCCCCATCCCACCCTCCCTCCCTCTATCCCATCCTCCTCCCTCTATCCCACCCTCCCTCCCTCTATCCCATCCTCCTCTCCTCTATCCCATCCTTCCTCCCTCCCTCTATCCCATCCTCCCTCCCTCTATCCCACCCTCCCTCCTCTATCCCATCCTCCCTCCCTCTATCCCACCCTCCCTCCCTCTATCCCACCCTCCCTCCCTCTATCCCACCCTCCCTCCCTCTATCCCACCCTCCCTCCCTCTATCCCATCCTCCCTCCCTCTATCCCACCCTCCCCTCCCTCTATCCCATCCTCTCCTCCCTCTATCCCATCCTCCCTCCCTCCCTCTATCCCTCCCTCCCTCCCTCCCTCCATCCCACCCTCCTCCCTCTATCCCATCCTCCCTCCCTCTATCCCACCCTCCCTCCCTCTATCCCATCCTCCCTCCCCTCTATCCCACCCTCCCTCCTCTATCCCATCCATCCTCCCTCCCTATCCCATCCTCCCTCCCTCTATCCCACCCTCCCTCCCTCTATCCCACCCTCCCTCCCTCTATCCCATCCTCCTCCCTCCCTCTATCCCATCCTCCTCCCCCTATCCCACCCTCCCCCCTCTATCCCATCCTGCCCCTCCCTCTATCCCACCCCCTCCATCTATCCCGCCCTCCCTCCCTCTCCCATCCCATCCCCTCCCTCCCTCTATCCCATCCTCTCTCCCACTATCCCCTCCTCCCTCCCTCCCACCCTCCTCCTCCCATCCACCCTCCCTCCCTCTATCCCATCCTCCCTCCCTCTATCCTATCCTTCCCCTATCCCTCTATCCCACCCCCCTCCCTCTATCCCACCCCTCCCTCCCTCCCCATCCTCCCTCCCATCCCATCCTCTCTCCCTCTATCCCATCCTCCCCCTCCCACCCTCCCTCTATCCCACCCTCCCTCTATCCCATCCTTCCTCCCTCCCTCTATCCCATCCTCCCTCCCTCTATCCCATCCTCCCTCCCTCTATCCCATCCCCCTCCCTCTATCCCATCCTCCTCCCTCCCTATCCCATCCTCCCTCCCTCCCTCCCATCCTCCCCTCCCTCTATCCCACCCTCCCTCCTCTATCCCATCCACCCCCCTCTATCCCACCCTCCCTCCCTCCCTCTATCCCACCCTCCCTCCCTCTATCCCATCCACCCTCCCTCTATCCCACCCTCCTCCCTCCCTCCTCCTCCTCTGACCTCCCTCCCTCTATCCCATCCTCCCTCCTCTATCCCACCCTCCCTCCCTCTATCCCATCCTCCCTCCCTCTATCCCACCCTCCCTCCCTCCATCCCACCCTCCCTCCTCCCTCCCATCCTCCCTCCCTCTATCCCATCCTCCCTCCCTCTATCCCATCCTCCCTCCCTCTATCCCATCCTTCCTCCCTCCCTCTATCCCATCCTCCTCCCTCCCTCTATCCCACCCCCTCCCCTCTATCCCATCCCTCCCTCCTCTATCCCATCCACCCTCCCTCCCTCCTCTCCATCCCACCCTCCCTCCCTCTATCCCACCCTCCTCCCTCTATCCCACCCTCCCCCCTCTATCCCATCCTCCCTCCCTCTATCCCATCCTGCCTCCTCCCTCTATCCCACCCCTCCATCTATCCTCCCTCCCTCCCTCTATCCCATCCTCCCTCCCTCTATCCCATCCTCCCTCCCTCTATCCCATCCTCCTCCCTCTATCCCACCCTCCTCTATCCCATCCTTCCTCCTCCCTCTATCCCATCTGACCTCCCTCCCTCTATCCCATCCTCCCTCCCCTCTATCCCATCCACCTCCCTCCCTCTATCCCACCCTCCCTCCCTCTATCCCATCCTCCCTCCCTCCCTCCCATCCTCCCCCTCCTATCCCACCCTCCCTCCCACCATCCCACCCTCCCTCCCCTATCCCATCCTCCCTCCCTCTATCCCACCCTCCCTCCCTCTATCCCATCCTCCCTCCCTCTATCCCACCCTCCCTCCCTCTATCCCACCCTCCCTCCCTCTATCCCACCCTCCCTCCCTCTATCCCCATCCTCCCTCCCTCTATCCCACCCTCCCCCTCTATCCATCCTCCTCCTCCCTCTATCCCACCCCCTCCCTCTATCCCATCCCCTCCCTCCCTCTATCCCACCCTCCTCCCTCTATCCCATCCTCCCTCCCTCTATCCCATCCTCCCTCCCTCTATCCCATCCTCCCTCCCTCTATCCCACCCTCCTCCTCTATCCCACCCTCCCTCCCTCTATCCCATCCTCCCTCCTCCTCTATCCCATCCTCCCTCCCTCTATCCCACCCCCTCCATCTATCCCTCCCTCCCTCTATCCCATCCTCCCTCCCTCCCCATCCTCTCTCCCTCCTATCCCATCCTCCCTCCCTCTATCCCATCCTCCCTCCCTCTATCCCATCCTTCCTCCCTCCCTCTATCCCATCCTCCCTCCCTCTATCCCATCCTCCCTCCCCTCTCCTATCCTCCTCTATCCCATCCTCCCTCCCTCTATCCCATCCCCTCCCTCCCTCTATCCCATCCTCCCTCCCTCTATCCCATCCCTCCTCCCTCTATCCCACCCTCCCTCCCTCTATCCCACCCTCCCTCCCTCTATCCCATCCTCCCTCCCTCTATCCCACCCTCCCTCCCTCTCTATCCCACCCTCCCTCCCTCTATCCCATCCCCCTCCCTCTATCCCACCCTCCTCCCTCCCCCCCTCTATCCCACCCTCCCTCCCTCTATCCCACCTCCCTCCCTCTATCCCACCCTCCCTCCTCTATCCCATCCTCCCTCCTCTATCCCACCCTCCTCCCACTCCCACCCTCCCTCCCTCTATCCCATCCTCCCTCCCTCTATCCCACCCTCCCTCCTCTATCCCATCCTCCCTCCCCTCTATCCCATCCTTCCTCCTCCTCTATCCCATCCACCCTCCTCCCTCTATCCCATCCTCCCTCCTCCCTCCTCCTCCCACCCTCCCTCCCTCTATCCCATCCCCCTCCTCCCTCTATCCCACCCCTCTATCCCATCCTCCCTCCTCTATCCCACCCTCCCTCCCTCTATCCCACCCTCCCTCCCTCTATCCCATCCTCCCTCCCTCTATCCCACCCTCCTCCCTCTATCCCATCCTCCTCCCTCCTCTATCCCACCCCCTCCATCTATCCCATCCTCCCTCCTCTATCCCATCCTCCTCCCTCTATCCCATCCTCCTCCCTCTATCCCATCCTCCCTCCTCTATCCCACCCCTCCCTCTATCCCATCCTTCCTCCTCCCTCCCTCTATCCCATCTACTCCCTCCCTCTATCCCATCCTCCCTCCTCTATCCCATCCACCCTCCCTCCTATCCCACCTCCTCCCTCTATCCCACCCCTCCCTCCCTCTATCCCATCCTCCCTCCCTCTATCCCACCTTCCCATCCTCCCTCCTCTATCCCACCCTCCCTCCCACCATCCCACCCTCCCTCCTCTATCCCATCCTCCCTCCCTCTATCCCATCCTCCCTCCCTCTATCCCATCCTCCCTCTCCTCTATCCCACCCTCCCTCCCTCCTCTATCCCACCCTCCTCCCTGTCCCTCCTCTATCCCATCCTCCCTCCCTCTATCCCACCCTCCCTCCCTCTATCCCATCCTCCCTCCCTCTATCCCACCCTCCCTCCCTCCCCATCCCACCCTCCCTCCCTCTATCCCATCCTCCCTCCCTCTATCCCACCCCCCTCCCCTCTCCCCCATCCTCCCTCCCTCTATCCCAGGGGTCAAAGTCAAATCCGGAGGGCCAAATAAAAATTTAGCTACAAGCCGAGGGCCGGACTGTTCGAATGTTAATTGAAAATTTTTTAAATGACGCATATAGTCTAGTTAACCTAATGAACCTACTGAAAACCTAACAAATATATTCCAATATGATCAGATAAATAAAGCAATATTTTCTTATGGCTCTGTCAGTAATCTTTAATTTTCAATCAGACACAAAAGACAAATTTCCTTTATATAAAAATCCCCATAACATGAACATTAAATGAAAGAAACCGGTATTCAAGGCACCATCAGTAGCCTATATTTTCTATTTTAGCAAAAGTGGGCTAAATTTACTTCAAAGAAAAAAAACAATAATAGCAATTTTCTATCATCCACTCAACTGAAATATTTTTAAAATATAATTGGATTGAAATACAATAAAATAAAGTGCAAAATCTATTAATCAAAAACAACACTTTGTTTAAGGAGAAGTAACATGCAGTGAAAACAAATATTAAACTTAACTTTTAAACTTGAACTGATAAAAACTCTAAATATGTGATTGCACAGTAATGTTCACTTGTTTGAGGTTGAGGGTGATACTTCCCCATCTTTTCCACAAGTTCATCAATGTTCGGGGTATCCTCTGAGCTGAGGAAATCCTCAGAATTGAGTGGAGGTGTTCAGCAGTAAGTCGACTTCTGTGTGATGTTTTGTTCAAGTTCATCAAAGAAAACAGTTGTTCACACAGGTATGTGCTCCAAACATAGACAACGTTTGAGCAGCCTGGATCCAGCTGGGGCATTGTGTCTATCCCTCGAACTCCGCCCTCTATCACCCACTGCCGCATATTTTGCCCTCAGTGCATCATTGCATTGGAGGTCAATCAACTCCCATTTCCTTTGGTGGTGAGCTTTCCCTCTAACAGCAAATGGGTTACCGAGCAGTTCCATCCTGCTTTTGTGCTTCCCTCTAGTCAGCAAATCGTCGTCGAAAGTCAGCGGCAAGCATACCTATTTTATCAATCAGCCAACTCCGCTCGGGAACGCACTGGTAGAGAGCTTCCTCTTTCATGGTCTGGCAGCTGGGAAAGTGGCTCAAATTTTCTTTCCGCATCTGCGTCTCCCACAGAGTCAGTTTGGTTTTAAATGCCTTCACTGTACTGTACATATCAGAGATGACCCGATCCCGACCCTGCAGCTGCAAGTTCATTGCATTCAGATGACTCGTAATGTCACACAGAAAAGCCATTTCACCAGAAACATTTCGTCTCGGAGTTGTGTTGTGTCTTTCCTTTGCTGTCCAAGAACAGACAAATCTCCTCACGAAGCTCGAAACATCTTTGAAGCACCTTTCCCTGGCTTAGCCATCGCACCTCTGTGTGATAAGGCAAATCACCATGCTCCGTTTCTAACTCCGTCAGAAATGCCTTGAACTGGCGGTGATTCAAACCTTTGGCTCTGATAAAGTTAACTGTCCGTGATGATGCTCTTACATGCTCCATTTTCAAGGCTTTACCGCACAACGCTTCCTGGTGTATGATACAATGATAAGCTGTCAGCTCACCTGTCGCGTTTTCCTCTCTGCATCTTTTCCCGTATCTTCGCCACCAGTCCGCTCCTGTGTCCACACATCCAGGTGCTCCTCGGTTGTCAAACCCACGAGTTTTTCCCAAGGCAGCTCCATCTCATTTACACATCTTGACACCTCTTCATACAAATCATGCCCCGTAGTTGTGCCATGCATCAGGACGTAAAGCCAAAAACTCCTCTGTCCGCTTATCTGGAGTCCACTCCCTCTATGAAAATTGACAACTGGGCAATGTCAGAAATGTCCTCTCATCCACAGCCAAGGAATATGCAATGAAATCTTTTCCCTTTTTCACAAACTGCTCTTTTAGATTGATGGACAACTGGTCTACTCTCTCGGCAATGGTGTTTCTGCTCAGACTCACATTTAAAAAGAGTTGCCTCTTTTTTTTCTGGGCAAACTTCGTCACAAACTTTAATCATGCAGTTTTGATGAAATCCCCCTCCGTAAATGGCTGGGCTGATTTAGCGATCTCTTCTGCCAAAATAAAACTGGCCTTGACAGCAGCCTGGCCTTGTGATTTGGCTTTTTTGAACAGAGCCTGTCGAGATTTGAGGCCTCGTTTTAATTCCTCTGCCTTTTGTAGCCTTTGTTCCATGTCCATATTCTTGTTTTTGTCCACGTGTTTCGTTTCATAATGTCGTCTCAGATTATACTCTTTCAGTACCGCCACACTTTCTCCACACAGAAGACACCAGGTTTTCCAGCTACCTCCGTGAACAAATACTCCACTCCCACCTTGTTTGAAACCCCGGTTCTCAGTGTCCACCTTCCGTTTTGCCATTTTTGATGGGTATCTGAAAGTTAATTTTACTGTGATGCTGACAACTGCTGTGCCAATAAATATTGAAATGAAGCAGCCTACTGCTCGGTGCGTCACCGTTGCATTGTGGGAAATGTAGTATTGGTGCGTGTAAAAGATCTGCGGGCTGCCGGCTTGCTGCGGTCTGCGGGCCGGTTCTAATAATAAATCAAGATCATCCCAGGGGCCGTAAAAACCTTCTCGCTCCGGATGCGGCCCGCGGGCCTTGACTCTGACATATGTGCTCTATCCCATCCTTCCTCCCTCCTCTATCCCATCCTCCCTCCCTCCCTCTATCCCACCCTCCCTCCCTCTATCCCATCCACCCTCCCTCCCTCTATCCCACCCTCTATCCCACCCTCCCACCCTCTATCCCACCCTCCCTCCCTCTATCCCACCATCCCTCCCTCTATCCCACCCTCCCTCCCTCCTCTATCCCACCCTCCCTCTATCCCATCCACCCTCCCTCACTCTATCCCATCCTCCCTCCCTCTATCCCATCCTCCCTCCCTCTATCCCTCCCTCCCTCTATCCCACCCTCCCTCCCTCCCTCTCTATCCCTCCCTCCCTCCCTCTATCCCATCCTCCCTCCCTCTATCCCACCCTCCCTCCCTCTATCCCACCCTCCCTCCCTCTATCCCTTCCTCCCTCCCTCTATCCCACCCTCCCTCCCTCTATCCCATCCACCCTACCTCCCTCTATCCCATCCTTCTTCCCTCTATCCACCCTCCCTCCCTCTATCCCACCCTCCCTCCCTCTATCCCACCCTCCCTCCCTCTATCCCATCCCCCCTCCCTCTATCCCATCCTCCCTCCTCTATCCCATCCTCCCTCCTCTATCCCACCCTCCTCCCTCTATCCCACCCTCCTCCCTCTATCCCACCCTCCTCCCTCTATCCCACCCTCCCTCCCTCTATCCCACCCTCCTCCCTCTATCCCATCCTCCTCCCTCTATCCCATCCTCCCTCCCTCTATCCCACCCTCCCTCCCTATCCCATCCTCCCTCCCATCCTCCTCCCTCCCTCTATCCCATCCTCCCTCCCTCTATCCCATCCTCCCTCCCTCTATCCCATCCTCCCTCCCTCTATCCCATCCTCCCTCCCTCTATCCCATCCTCCGTCCCTCCCATCCCATCCTCCTCCCTCTATCCCATCCTCCTCCTATATCCCATCCTCCGTCCCTCTATCCCATCCTCCGTCCCTCTATCCCATCCTCCCTCCCTCTATCCCATCCTCCGTCCCTCTATCCCATCCTCCCTCCCTCTATCCCATCCTCCGTCCCTCTATCCCATCCTCCCTCCCTCTATCCCATCCTCCCTCCCTCTATCCCATCCTCCCTCCCTCTATCCCATCCTCCCTCCCTCTATCCCACCCTCCCTCCCTCTATCCCATCCTCCGTCCCTCTATCCCATCCTCCGTCCCTCTATCCCATCCTCCCTCCCTCTATCCCACCCTCCCTCCCTCTATCCCATCCTCCCTCCCTCTATCCCATCCTCCCTCCCTCTATCCCACCCTCCCTCCCTCCCCCTCTATCCCACCCTCCCTCCCTCTATCCCACCCTCCCTCCCTCTATCCCACCCTCCCTCCCTCTATCCCATCCTCCCTCCCTCTATCCCACCCTCCCTCCCTCCATCCCACCCTCCCTCCCTCTATCCCATCCTCCCTCCCTCTATCCCACCCTCCCTCCCTCTATCCCATCCTCCCTCCCTCTCCCATCCCGTCCCATCCTTCCTCCCTCCTCTATCCCATCCTCCCCTCCCTCCCTCTATCCCACCCTCCCTCCCCTCTATCCCATCCACCCTCCCTCCCCTCTATCCCACCCTCTATCCCACCCTCCCTCCCTCTATCCCTCCCTCCCTCCCTCTATCCCACCCTCCCTCCCTCTATCCCACCCTCCCTCCCTCTATCCCACCCTCCCTCTATCCCATCCTCCCTCCCTCTATCCCATCCTCCCTCCCTCTATCCCATCCTCCCTCCCTCTATCCCACCCTCCCTCTATCCCATCCACCCTCCCTCCCTCCCTCTATCCCACCCTCCCTCCCTCTATCCCACCCTCCCTCTATCCCATCCTCCTCCCTCTATCCCATCCTCCCTCCCTCTATCCCTCTATCCCACCCTCCCTCCCTCTATCCCACCCTCCCTCCCTCTATCCCACCCTCCCTCCTCTATCCCATCCTCCCTCCCTCCCTCCCTCTATCCCACCCTCCCTCCCACCATCCCACACTCCCTCCCTCTATCCCATCCTCCCTCCCTCTATCCCACCCTCCCTCCCTCTATCCCATCCTCCCTCCTCTATCCCATCCTTCCTCCCTCCCTCTATCCCATCCTCCCTCCCTCCCTCTATCCCACCCTCCCTCCCTCTATCCCATCCACCTCCCACCCTCTATCCCACCCTCCCTCCCTCTAACCCACCCTCCCTCCCTCTATCCCACCCTCCCTCCCTCTATCCCACCCTCCCTCCCTCTATCCCACCCTCCCTCCCTCTATCCCACCCTCCCTCCCTCTATCCCACCCTCCTCTATCCCACCCTCCCTCTATCCCATCCACCCTCCCTCCCTCTATCCCACCCTCCCTCCCTCTATCCCACCCTCCCTCTATCCCATCCTCCCTCCCTCTATCCCATCCTCCCTCCTCTATCCTCCCTCCCTCCCCACCCTCCCCCCTCTATCCCACCCTCCCTCCCTCTCCCACCCTCCTCCCTCTATCCCATCCTCCTCCTCTATCCCACCCTCCCTCCCTCTATCCCACCCTCCCTCCCTCTATCCCTTCCTCCCTCCCTCTATCCCACCCACCCTCCCTCTATCCCATCCACCCTACCTCCCTCTATCCCATCCTTCTTCCCTCTATCCACCCTCCCTCCCTCTATCCCACCCTCCCTCCCTCTATCCCACCCTCCCTCCCTCTATCCCACCCTCCCTCCCTCTATCCCATCCTCCCTCCCTCTATCCCATCCTCCCTCCCTCTATCCCACCCTCCTCCCTCCTATCCCACCCTCCCTCCCTCTATCCCATCCTCCCTCCCTCTATCCCACCCTCCCTCCCTCTATCCCATCCTCCCTCCCTCTATCCCATCCTCCCTCCCTCTATCCCACCCTCCCTCCCTCTATCCCACCCTCCCTCCCTCTATCCCATCCTCCGTCCCTCTATCCCATCCTCCCTCCCTCTATCCCATCCTCCCTCCCTCTATCCCATCCTCCCTCCCTCTATCCCATCCTCCGTCCCTCTATCCCATCCTCCGTCCCTCTATCCCATCCTCCCTCCTCTATCCCATCCTCCGTCCCTCTATCCCATCCTCT